>NW_022196914.1:34511683-34518369 GCF_008632895.1 Mastomys coucha | reverse complement strand
TGGTTTGTGGGTTGTTCTTCCTGTATTCCAAACTTCTGGGCTAATAACCACTTATCAGAGAGTTCATAACATGTGTGTTCTTTTGTGTTCTGAGTGAGTTGCCTCACTCAGGATGATATTCTCCAGATCCATCCATTTACCTAAGAATTTCATAAATTTATTGTTTTTAATAGCTGAGTAGTGCTCATTGTGCAGATGTACCACAATTTCTGTATCTACTCCTCTGTTGAGAGACATCTGGGTCGTTTCCAGTTTCTGGCTATTATAAATAAGGCTGCTATGAACATGGTGGAGCATGTGTCCTTATTACATGTTGGAGCATCTTTTGGAACATACACAAACTTTGCAGCTGTCTGTGTTCCATCCCATTCCTGCTCCAGGATTCATTCCATGTCTTGAAGAGAAACCCTGGTGGCTTTTTCATTGTCCACAACTGGAGCTGGGCACCTAGACTGAAGGGTCCTGATGGCCAGGGCTCAAGGCAGACAGGGAACTCCAGAAATTGCTGTTTCTCAGATATGATCATTATGGGGTTCTAGTGAGGCCTTATATACTTTCCTCTGGGCAGTAGCTAGCTTTTGGGACCCTCCTCTAAATGGCTATGATTAGTCAGAGTCATTCACCCTAGGTTCTGCATTAGATGCTGCAGAGAAGGGTACCCTTGATCCTGCAGATGCTTCATCTGGAGTGCCTGAGATATAAGCTCTCCTGGGCTCTGCAGAGAGAGTGACCCCTGGCTCCACACATATGGCTTAGTTTGGATGTCTGGGTTGTGGGTTCTCAATATCCCTATGAGATTCAGCAACCTGGCTAGTTAGTTTGCAAGAATTGTAAGTTATATTTTCTCTGCAATACCTAGGGCCTTGAGCTGCAGCGCATGACCTTATTCAGGAAGCATGGTCTTTGCACATGCAGTTACAAGACATAGTCAATCTGGAGAAAATTGTGTATCAACTGTGACAGGTGTACCTCTGCATGAGTAGGAGAGAAGGTGTGTTCAGGATGGAGCCACACAATGGAGGAGCTAGAGCCTGGTTCACAAGCCCAGGTATGTTGTGGTGATTAGCAGGTATCAAACTCAGGGGAGTCCTCAGGGCCTTATCTTGTCCAAGGCAGCAGAATGCATTGAAACCTTAAGTCTGGTTTCCCTATCCAAACTAAGGAATGAAGTCCTTGGAATGTGGGACTTATTCTCTAAGACCAGGAAACCACACAGGAGTTGGAGCTCTTTCATAGCTGGCTTTGTTTATCCACTAGAACATGATGTCATCATTAGAAGTGATGCCCTTCCATCCATTAATGACATCTTCCAGGTAGTATTGGTGTGATGGTTTATATATGCTCAGTCTAGGGAGTGGCCCTGTTTGAGTAGGTGTGGCCTTTTTGGAGTAGGTGTGGCACTGTGGTGTGGGCTTTAAGACTCTCATCCTAGCTGCCTAGAATCAAGTATTCTGCCTTCAGATGAAGATGTAGAACCTTCGGCTCCTCCTGCACCATGCCTGCCTAGATGCTGCCATGTTCCCACTTTGATGATAATGGACTGACCCCTCTGAACCTGTAAGCCAGCCCCAATTAAATGTTATCCTTATAATGGTTGCCTTGGTTGTGTGGTGTCTGTTCATAGCAGTAAAACCCTAACTAAAATAACTGGTGGCAGAGAAAGTTCCACAGTTAGTGCTTAGGTTAATCAAGATAAATCAAAATATAAATAGTATAAACTGTGTGACTCCAGTTTTAAAAAACAAAATGATTAATTAGAATAATTAGAAAGAATAATTAAAAATCATCCTGGAATTATTGATACACTGTCCGTTAATGTTAAGATTATGGGGGATTCTATTTTTTCAGTTTATTTCACTTTGGGGGGCCTGCCCTCATTGTTTGTATATCACTTTGATGGGAGCAAGAAGCGCCAGAAAGTCGTTCTCTCCATACCCCTTCTGTCTTTCTGTCTCTCTCCTCCCTGTTTCTGTCTGCCTCTGTCTCTGTCTGCCTGTCTCCTCTTCCCCCTCCTCCTCTTCATCTTCTTTCTTTTTTTTCCTTTTAATAAGGCAAATGAGATGTATTAAAGTTTGCTGGATAGTATCTGGGGAGGTGGTTCACTAAGCAAAAGGCCTTGCTAGTACCAGGAGCTAAATTTGATCCCATAACTCACATAAAAAGTGAAATAGGTGTGGTGGTATGTACATGTAATCCTAGTACTGGGGCAGTAGAGAAAGGTGGATCCCAAGGCTTGCTGGCCAGCCATTCTAGTCTAACCAGCAGACCTCAGGTCCTAGTGAGAGATGCATTCTATAAATCAAGGTGCATGATCCTTGGGGAATAGCAGCTGAGGTAGATCTTGTTTCCACCCACACACATGTGCACACATCACATGCATGTGCACTCCTTCCTCTACTCACACACTATTAGGCTAATAGATTTGGAGAATATATATTGATTAAAGAATATATGAGAATAGTAATTATGGTTGCTGCTGGTTCACTTTGGTGTAATGTATATTATTGAAGGCACAACTAAAGATTTGGCCTGACATTATCAAACAGCCAGAGTCTTTGTTCATCCCAAAAGAACAGGATTTGATCATAGACATGGTACAATGACATTGGCTATAAACAGTATGTTCAGTGGGACATGTGTAGCCAGAAACAGGAAGCAAGGGGAAGAGAAATATAAGAAACAAAATGCCTTTAAATCATGTTGGGAGTGATCTTAAGAGCTAATCTGGAATTTATTTTCAGAATCTATGAAATAAGCTGCACCCCAACATGGTAGTCTTCAACTGTGGTGATATGTGTGACTGGCAGAGAGTTTCTCTCACACACACTTGTCTTTTGGGGCATCTAGATATTTGCCAGAACCCCTTGGCAATGTCACTTGCTGACACTCTGGTGGAGACCCTGACCACTCGTTCAATAGAAGCTAAGTAAGGTCTGGGCAGAGGATTGTGAGCTTTGCTAGTGGCCTTGGATTTGGAAAGTGGGAAAGCCATTACATTCAGGGTCAAACACTCATGAAAGGATAGATTTTAATTGTGTTGTCTACCTGCTCACCTGTTTGTTTGTGTCTGTTTCTGGACCTGTCGATTGTGGCATTAGACATCTCTCACAGAGACGTTTCTCGACTCTCAAAGAACAGTGTTTGTTCTGACAATTTCCCATGGCTTGCTGTTGCTCTCAGGACTGACCTCCCCAGATGGACTCTGAGTAGTGTTAAAGAGATGTGAAATTCTTAAGAGGTTTTCAGAACACAAAGGTAAACCTGATAAATCTTAGAAATATACTGTTTAAAAATCACAGGATGTCTACCAAACAGGAGGGACTTATGGGAAAAGACAACTTAATTCGTGAATCTGTCTTTCAAACTCAGTTAATTTTGTTGTCTCTGTTTTGGGGTTGTATTACTAGGAACATTAGGACCATATTTTTGTTTAGTTATGCTTGTTTTAAACTTATTTAATTTGTTTATGTGTATAAATCATTTGCCTGCATGTTTATCTATACATCATGAATATTCCTGGTGTCCACAGAGGTCAGAAGAGGGTATTGGATCTCCAGGAACTAGAGTTATGGATGGTTGTGAGCCACTATGTGGGTTCTGGGAACTGAATCAGGGTTCTCTGCAAGAGATACAGGTATTTTTAATTGCTAAGCCATCTCTCCAGGCTCCTTTTCTTTTTTCTTTCTTTCCTTCTTTCCTTCTTTCCTTCTTTCTTTCTTTCTTTCTTTCTTTCTCTCTCTCTCTCTCTCTCTCTCTCTCTCTCTCTCTCTCTTTCTTCTTTCTTTTTAGATTTTATTAATGCAATTGTGTACCTATCTCTAATAATTTGGGGGAATTAAACTGTACTTTTGTGGAACATAAACAGGACTGATACTTGCTTGATGTCATTTCCCTGTTTTTCCTTTATCTTTCTGTGTTTTGTGTTAGAGCTCTCGGTGGTGTATGTAACAGAGTTCCTTCACCTGCTGAATAGGATTTCTTTGCATTTACATTGATTAGAGTATACTGGAATTTCAAAACACAATGACATACTTTCTGCAATGAGAAAACCTAATGTGAGGGGCCTGGGAGACAGTTCAGTGGGTAAAGTGTTTCTTTATAAAACGTGAGTTTGGGTTCCCAGCAGCCATGGAACAGCCAGAGACAGTAGCAATCTGAGTGCTGAGGGAGATCCAAAAGGAGCTTTGGGGTTACTGGCCAGCTAGCCTAGCCAAACAGCAGCTCCAAGTTCAATGAGACACTCTGCGTATAAGAAGGGGCTGTGTACACTCCTTCATTGCTGGTGGAATTGCAAGCTGGTACAACCACTCTGGAAATCAGTTTGGTGGTTCCTCCAGAAATTGGACATAGTACTACCAGAGGACCCAGCTATACCAGTCCTCAGCATATACCCAGAAGATGCTCCAACATGTAATAAGGACACATGCTCCACTATGTTCATAGCAGCCTTATTTATAATAGTCAGAAACTGGAAACAACCCAGATGACCCTCAACAGAGGAATGGATGCAGAAAATATGGTACATCTACCCAGTGGAGTACTACTCAGCTATTAAAAACAATGAAGTTATGAAATTCTTGGGGAAATGGATGGACCTGGAGAATATCATCCTGAGTAAGGTAACCCAATCACAAAAGAACACACATGGTATGCATTCTCTGATAAGTGGATATTAGCCTAGAAGATCGCAATACACAAAGTACAAATCACAAACCATAAAAAACTCAAGAAGAAGGAAGAACAAAGTGTGGATACTTAGTTCCTTCTTAAAAGGGGGAACAAAATACCCATGGAAGGAGTTGTAGAGACTAATTATGGAGCAGAGACTAAAGGAAGGACAATTCACAGACTGCTCCACAAGGGAATCCTTCCCATATTCAATCATCAAATCTAGACACTATTGTGGATGCCAACAAGTGTTGGAAGACAGGAGCCTGAGATAGCTGTTCTCTGAGAGGCTCTGACATACCCTACTAATACAGAAGTAGAGGCTCACAGCCATCCATTAGACTGAGTACAAAGTCCCAATGAAGGAGTTAGAGAAAAGACCCAAGGAGCTGAAGGGTTTGCAGCCCCTTAGGACAGACAACAATATGAACTAACTAGTACCCAGGGACTCCCAGGGACTAAAACTCCAACCAAAGAGTACACATGGGGGAACTCATGGCTTCAGCAGCATGCGTATAGCAGAGGATGGCCAAGCCAGTCATCAATGGGAGGAGAGGACCTTGTCCCTGTGAAGTTTCTATGCCCCAGTGTAGGGGAAGGCCAGTAAGTGGGGGGTGGGGAGGTGGGATGGTGAGCAGGGGGAGGGAGGAGGCAACAGGGTATTGTTTTGGTTTTTGTTTATTTTATTTTATTTTTTCTTCTTTTCTTTTCCTTTCTTTTCTTTTTCTTTTTCCTTTTTTTTGAGGGGAACCTGGGAAAGGAGATATTGTAATTAAGAAAACATCTAATAATTAAAAAAAAAAAAAAGGGCCGGGTAGAGGCAGACACCCAGTGTCAACTTCAGGCCTCCATGTGCACACACACACGCACCCATGCACATATGCACTCATGAGCATGCAATACACACACTCAGACCACAGAAGTGAAAGGTAGTGAGGAAGAAGACAGGAAGAGAGAGACAGAAAGAGAGAGAGAAGGGAAGAATGAGAAAGAGAGAAAGAGAAAGAGAGAAAGGAAGAAAGGAAAGGAGGGAGAAAAAGAAAGGAAGAATGAAAGAGAACTCGAAGCGAGGGAAGCCAACTTAACTGTATTTGCTTATTTGTTTTAAAACAAGGCAATGTAGCTTCTAGCTACTTCAAGTCCCCTTGCATAACAATTCCTGAATACTCACTAGTAAAACCTCACTCTGGACAGATTGATCTAGTAAGTTCTACAGGGACTCCTGTGGGCACATACAATTTACAAATAGGATTAGATCAATAGTTGTAAGTATTATGCTCTCAGGTTCAAGCTGATTCCTTTCTTGTGTGTATTTATGCTGAGATGTGAAATTAAAATATATTAACTTTGGTTGCTCTCATCTGCCTTGAGTAAAGCAAAACCAATGACATTCTGAGTGTAATTGTTCATTTTTCAAGATGACTTCCACTAATGGAACTCACAGCCCACGCCTTTACCTAGGTAGTTAGCACTCCTGGTCTTGGGAGTTTTCGGAGATGTAATATCACACAGGCAGTCATAGGGACTCCCCCACATACATCTTTAAAATATGGATGTACATTTGTTAGTTCTGTGCTCAGAAAGCATCATGGGCACTTGCCATGGAAACAATTAAGACTTGCAAAGCCTGACAGGCAAAACTTCACCTCAAGCCTCCTGTAAGGGCGTAGAACAGTGGGAGCTCACGGGCTAGGCCTTGGCAATGAGGACCAGTGCTTTGCCTGCAGGTAGAGCTGGACACATGGAACTTCTGAGCACAGCTAGGCCTCTGGTCACCCTGGTAGGCATGGTGTCCAAGAACACTGATGGCATGTAAGGACCTGGGCTTGAGTCTTCACCTAGAGTTAGGTGCCTTAGGTAAGAGGACCACACAGGAGGGCACAACCTGAAAGGAACTGTTAACTGGGGTGCTGGTTTATTGCCACCTTGTTGTTTTATCTGCCTTATCTATCTGTCTGTCTGTCTGTCTGTCTGTCTGTCTGTCTGTCTGCCTGCCTGCCTGCCTGCCTGCCTGCCTG
>NW_022196914.1:34486879-34511273 GCF_008632895.1 Mastomys coucha | reverse complement strand
TCAACTTGACACAAGCTGGAGTTATCACAGAGAAAGGAGCCTTCCTTGAGGAAATGCCTCCATGAGATACAACTGTAAGGCATTTCCTCAATTAGAGATCAAGGGTGGGAGGCCTATTGTGTGGATAGTGCCATCCCTGGGCTGGTAGTCCTAGGTTCTATAAGAAAGCAAACTGAGCAAGCCAGGGGAAGCAAGCCAGTAAGCAGCATCCCTCCATGGCTTCTGTGTCAGCTCCTGCCTCCAGGTTCCTACCCTGTGTGAGTTCTAGTTCTGACTTTCTTTGGTGATGAACAGCAATGTGGAAGTGTAACAAGCTGAACAAATCCTTTCCTTCCCAACTTGCTTCTTGGTCATGATGTTTTATGCAGGAATAGAAACCCTGAAACCCTGACTAAGAAACTGTCTGTCTGTCTGTCTATCTTTCTTTCTCTTTCTTTCTTTCTTTCTTTCTTTCTTTCTTTCTTTCTTTCTTTCTTTCTTTCTTTCCTTCCTTCCTTCCTTCCTTCCTTCCTTCCTTCCTTCCTTCCTTTCTCTCTTTCTTTCTTTCTTTAGATAGATAGATAGAGACAGAAGGGTGGGTCAGCCCACCCACCCTTCTTTCCTTCCTTCCACCTGTCTTTCTGTCTAATCTGTCAGAGTTCCATTTTGTAGCTCAGACTGGCCTGAAACTCACTTATGATGTCTAGGTTAGCCTTGAATTCATGGTCTTTATGTGTCAACATTCCCAGAGACAGGATTACAAGCATGTGCCAGTACTACTGCTTTAGGCATGTTCACTAGTGGGTTTGACTGTGCTCATTCTGTGTTGGATATTTAACAACAGGAAAGGAATCTGGGGTCTTCTGCCTGCATGACCATGAATTTCCATAGGATCCTTGGGAGTCCTTCTGGATTCAAAGGAAAGGTATAGCCACTATATGCCAGGGACTCTGCCTCCCTCTTCATGAGGAGAAATGCTTTTTATAGTAATGCTAGTATCCAGTGTGACAAGAATAACTGGGCACCAGCCTGGACAGTGCTTCTTGGTTGTGGTGTTAACACGTTATTTGAAAACTGATAATCTTTAGAGATGAGGCAGAGCTACAGTACTCCATTGAGGGTGATTACAGCACCATCTGGCCATCTGGCCCTTGTAGGAAGACCACCACCGTCCCTTCAGGCCTGTGTGGCTGTCTCTGCCTCTTTCTCCCTCTGTCTTTCTATTTAACCCTCTCTTTCTCTGTATTCACATAGAATAAGCCTTGGTAATGTGGTTGAAAAAGGTGACCATAATCTCAGGTTTATTTAATCTTATTTTACAGGATAAGCTACATTTTAGTGTAAAATCAACACATCAGAGACCACAGAGGAAATAAAACATCAGTTCTGACTTGTGGAGGTCAGAAGAGGGCATTGAGCCCCGTGAAGCTGGAGTCTCAAGCTGTTGTTGTGCTGCCAGTACGGACGTTGAGAACTACATCTGAAAGATCAGCAAATGCTCTTAACTTCTAGGCTATCTTTCCAGCTCTGGAAAAATAAATTCTTCTCATTCATTCATTCTCTTCTTTTAAAAACAGTCCACAAGCCACACAGTTGAGTTCCTACATTAGCGAAACTCGGAGGGATCAGCACATCCCAAGTGCAGTGGATGAGCATCCTACCAGGAAAACCACCTTCATGATCACCGTGTCTCCCCTCTGCCGGGAAAGTGTGGGAACTCAATTATTAATGCTTTTGTCTTTCAGAATTTTAAAAATGGCTTGGAATTCCTTCACTTTAAACAGTATGACAAGGCAGGGAACTTAGGTGGCTTTCTTTTATCTTCCTTCCTGTAGTTCTGGTTCATTTCAGCTTTTAAATGTTTAGATTTGGAAGAGTCTGTCTGATACTTACAGTCAGGCTAACCCAACTGACACATGGGAAGAAGAACCACAGTTTTGTTGTAAACATTCATTCATTGTGAGAAAAGGATTACAAATATGTAATGTTGCTGGAGATCAATAAGACAATTTGGGAGTCGATTTTTTCCCTTATCTGAACAAATGGGTTTGCTTACAAAGTCCAAGCTAGTAGAAATGCGTGAATATGGCTTGTGTTGCATTCTGGTATCTTTTTTTTAAATTTATTTTGTTGAGTTTTTTTTTTTTAAATCATAGTGGTACAATTTGCCAAGTGTGTTTCTTGCATCAATTATAGACATTATATCCTTATCCTTATCCACTCCCTTCCTTTCCTGCAGTCCCTCTGTATCATCTCTCCTCTCTCATCCCCCTCTTTCTCCTCAGAGAAGGACAGGGCTCCTATGGATATTAACCTTCTTTGGCACATCAAGTTTCAGGAGGACTAGGTGCATACTCTCTGATTGAGCCTAGATAAGGCAGCCCAGTTAGGGGAAAAATATCCACAGGCAGGCAACAGGGTCAGAGACAGCCCCTGCTTCCGTTGTTAGAGGTCCTACATGAAGACCAAGCTGTACATCTGCTACATATACGTAGGAGGTCTAGGTCCATCCCATGCATGCTTTTTGCTTGGTGATTCCGTCTCTGTGAGCCTCCATGGACCCCTTAGTTGCTTCTGTTAGGTTTTCTTGTGGTGTCCATGACTACTCTGGCTCCTTCAACCTTTTCTTCCCCTCTTTTGAAAGATTCCCTGAGCTCTGCCTAATGTTTGGCTGTGGGTCTCTGCAACTGCTTCCATCAGAGGACAGTTATGCTAGATTCTTCTCTGCAAGTATAGGAGAATATCATTAACAGTGTCAGGGGCGGGCTCTCTCCCATGGGATGGGTCTCAACTTGGCTTAGTCGTTGGTTGACATTCCCTCAATTTCTGCTCCATCTTTATTTCTGCAGGGACATATTTGGTAGACAGCAAAGATTGTGGTGTCCTCATCCCTCCATTGGAAGTCCCACCTGGCTACTGAAGGTTGTCTTTTAAGGCTGCATATTCCCTGTTGCTAGGAGTCTTAGCTAGAGTCACTCTCTAGATTCCTGGGAGTTCCCATTGTCCTAGGTTTCTAGTTTGTCCCAGACTTGCCTCTCCATCAATCCCATATCTTTCTCCCAGTTCTCTTTCCCTCTGTCCTCCCCACACTTGATCCCTCATTTCCCCTCCCCACTCCCTGTCTCATCTAGTTCCCTCCCCCCATCTATTCCCGATGTCTATTTTATTTCCACTTCTCAGTGTAATTCAAGCATCCTCGCTTAGGTGTTCCTTGTTATTTAACGTTTATGGGTCTGTGGAGTGTAGCATAGGTATCCTGTACCTTATGGCTAATACGCATTTATAAATGATTGCATACCATATGTGTTTTTCTGTGTCTGGGTTACCTCACTGTCTTAGGGTTTGTATTCCTGCACAAACATCATGACCAGCAAGTTGGGAAGGAAAAGGTTTATTCAACTTTCACTTCCACATTGCTGTTCATCACCAAAGGAAGTCAGGACTAGAACTCACACAGGGTAGGAACCTGGAGGCAGAAGCTGACACAGAAGCCATGGAGGGATGCTGCTAACTGACTTGCTTCCCCTGGCTTGCTCAGTTTGCTTTCTTATAGAACCCAGTACTACCAGCCCAGGGATGGTACCACCAACAATAGGCCCTCAGTCCCTCACACTCTTGATCACTAATTGAGGAAATGCCCTATAGCTGGATCTCATAGAGGCATTTCCTCAAGGAAGGCTCCTGTGATAACTCCAGCTTGTGTCAGGTTGACACACAAAACCAGCCAGTACACCCACATACTTGGTATTTTGTTCACTTCCTCCCTCCCAAGACTCTCTTCTATTTTCATATCAGGTGTATTTCACTAGCCTGCCCCACCACTCCCACTTTAAGATCTTAACTTCTCTTAGGATCCCCTTTCTAGTTCTATGGCTTATACCCATCCCTGTTTGTGTATGGTGGGGTGACATGAGTCCACTGTTCTTCAAGGTACTGCAACACCAGGTTGATGTACGGGGTAGGCAGAACAAGCTCATGGTTCATCCCTATGTACCAGAACAATTAGGTATACTGCCCTCTGCAAGGGGAAGAGTCCCACATTGAAGCAGCAAGAGGAGACACTGCTCCCGATTTTAGCTAAAAGCCTGGCTGTGTTGCAAGGCATCAACATGTATCCTCATTGAGTGTATCTGATTTTTATGTTTCCTATTTGATTGAGTTTCCACCTTCATGTTTATTATTTTTCTCCCATCTTCATGCATTGCCTTAATTTTCTCTTTCTTTTCTTTCTCTCTTTTAATATATTTTTATTTTAACTTATTTTATGAGTATGCCTGCATGTATGTCTGTGTGCCAATATGCATGCAGTGTCTGCAGAGGCCAGAGAGGGCACTGGATCCCCTGGAGTTGAAGTTACAGATGGTTGTGAGCTGGCATGCGGATGCAGGGAATCAAGCCTTGGTCCTCTGGAAGAGCAGCCAGTGCTGTTAGCCATGGAGTTGTCTTTCTAGCTCCTGTTTTATATAATGGTACCCAGGATACTAATATAAGTGATATGTCACTTTTTGACACAGGCATTTGAAGCAAAACAACTGCCTTCTAAGCATCATATTAATTCCATCCCCATAAGGCTTGATATGATATGCTTTTGATTTTTATTCAGTAAACATACACACACAGATGCACACACACACACACACACACACACACACACACACACACGCACAGCTTATTAGAGTGGCTTACAGGCTGTGATCTTGCTCGTCCAACAAAGGCTGCCTCATGATGGAAAGACCGAGAATTTGGTAGTTGTTCAGATCATGAGGTTGGACATTGTAGTCGTCCCAGTCTGGCCCTGGAGCCTTGGAGTTCTTCTAGAGAGGTGTTGTTCTTCAGAGTGCTTTGGTATCCTGAAGAATTGGACTTGACACTGGCTGCAGAAACAGCGCAGATGGGTTTGACAGCAAGAGTGAAGACAAGCATGTAACAAGCAATGTTTCCTCTCCAGTGCCTTTCATTTAGACTGTCACAAGATGGTGCCACCTATAGGGCATGCCTTCCTACTTTAAACCATTTGATTGAGAAAGCCCCTCACCAGAGTGCTTAGTACCTTGGGTTTTAGTTGATTCCAGATGCAACCAAGTTGATAATCAAATAAGTCATCACAGAATGTATTTTTTAATTTCCTCTGTGACTGCAAAGTCTTTGTTGATCACTGAGTTTTTTGAAAGTGTGATTTTGCCTTCAGAACATTCTCAGATTTCCCTTGTTTCTTTCTGTTGATTTCTAGCTTCACTGTAGTTGGGGGACAACTCTAGTTTCATGGATTTTGAAGTTAGTGAGAGGTGCTTCAGGCTTAGTGTGTGATGTATGTTGAAGACCATGCTTTTGCCATGAAGAGGCTGTGTTTGGAAGAGTGTCTCCAGTGCAAGGCTGGCCTCTAGCTCAGGAAATTTCTTTCCTGAGAGTGTTCTGTCTAGTATGATGTCTACCATCCCATTTGGGCTTCTAAAACATCTAGCTGCCACTGTAGAATTGCCTATTTCTCCCTTCAGTTTGGTTAGATTTTTCTTCCAGAATTTTGAGGCTTTGCTGTGTATATGTTTATATTTGTCACAAATTTTTGGCAAATTGATATCACCACCACCACCACTACCACCACTACCACCACTACCACCACTACCACCACTACCATCACCACCACCACCACCACCATCACCACCACCACCACCACTACCACCACCACCACCACAACCACCACCAACAACAACAACACCAAGCCCTCTCTGTCTCAATTGCATTGAAAAGGCATCTGAGAACCATGTTCGGGATTCCACAAGGTTCCATTTGACTTGTGAAGGTCTCTGTGTGATCTTTACCATGGCCAACTCTGATCTTAAGATGCCTTGTTTCCTGGAGTGGGTCTCCTGGACTCTGCCTAAAATCCAACCAGATAGACTGAATTCACATCTCACTTCCCATATATTATCCCAGACAAGAATGAACTTTAGTCTCTTTGAGAGGACCATGCTTCTGGAAGTGCCCTCGAGTCCTGTGACACAAAAAACTGTCTTTTTCCTGTTGGTGCAAGCCCTTGGTCCTTCCCTCCAGCTTCCCCAACATTCCCTTGCCCTCTGTCACAGCTTCAGTGAAGTGTCATCCCATCCACCCAGCATCATCTCTATGTGGATCTCATGTGCTTCAGGGATCGTTTTGGCAGCATCCTACCTGAGAACCAAACAGTTCTTGTTCTTTTTTCACTGAGTGAATAGAATATACACTGTGCAGCCACAGTCATAGGTCTCAGTTAAGCGCTTATCACTTCCTGATCATGAGCTTGTGGACATAGATAGGTGGCTGTACATCCATGATTCTCACTCTCGGCTTGGTGTGAATATATAAGCTGCTATCCCAGAACAAGAGCATATATAGACCAAACTGTTTGAATGGGGTATGTTCTGTCTGAGACACTGTTCCAAAAGGTGATGTACCCAAAAGCAATGGAACTTCACACCGATGTGGAGTCTGTGGCCTTTCACCAAGTCCTGAGAGCCATGCTATGTGACTTCTGCTGTGGCTTTGGCCACAATGAGAAACAAAGGCCATGGCCATGTTAAGGGAAGAGGGGTAAGAGGCACCTCCTGATGGAGCTTTTGACCATCAGGTGCATCACCATGGAAACACAGCTGTACTGGCTCTGCACCACCAGCCTTTCTCAGGGAACTCCTGTCTCTCTAGCCCAGTAAAACCCACTATGGGGCTCAGCACTGCCCTTGGCTGCCTAGCAAATAAAGAGCCACAGTGAGACTTTCCAGTACCTCAAGAGTCATGATCCACAGTATCCCCTCAACAGGTGTGATCTGAGCAACTAGCATCCTTGTCTTCAAGTACCAAAGAATTTGATTAGCACTTGGTGAAGAATTGGCAACATGTTTGAGTTCTTCCAGTGTATAGTATGTGCCCGAAACCTTCAATGCACACCAGTTAAATACATGATTGAAAGCTGCCCTAAAGTTTTATACTTGTGTTGTTTGATTGGTAGAGGACATTTACACTGACATCTATTCTTTGTGTTTTCTCTGATCTTTGACAGAGGAGGGAGCTATGCCTCTGAGCAGGAGGAAGTCCTAGGAGGTGGGCATTATCATCCACACTGCTCTGAAACCTGGACCTTCATGTGCTGAATGGCCCAGTCTGCACTCATCAGTTCTCCGCTTAGCAGATGCACACACATGCTCTTGTGCCCAGGACCAAGGGACCTGATAGGCTGGATGTCTGATATATAGCTGCATCTACAGGATGCAAGCAGGAATGTTACACAAGAGTCCTGAGGTGGAAAGAGATCCCTCTGAATTCCAGTGGTATCATCTTCACTGACAATCTCTTAAAAATATTTGATCATGCCTACCTCTCCCACTGTAAAGATTTTTCTCACATGTAGATGTCCCTTTTATGTTCATTTTTACTACATTTCCTTCATCATTTCATCATTTCTATTTCTAATGCAAAGCACTTCAGGCCACATTTTCTCCTCACCGTAGTCCAGGAACTCTTTCCACTCACTAACAGCAGCGTCTCCTCTGGCTTCAGCTATGGTGTAAGGGTGCTTTGGGATGGTTGAGGCTCTTTGCTGGTGTATGAGACTGGAGGTGTCATTTAAAATGACGTGGTGTTCACATGCTAGTTTTAGCACAGGAACTGTGAACTGCATACTGTCTTTAGAATCCACATTAGCTGTTGCACATGAACCCCATGTGGAAGTCCTGTTAACCCAAATGTGGTGTTCACCTTTTACCAAGTCCCACCTAACTTCAGCCCAGCATATCTGTTGGTCTTCTCCAACCTTTACTGTAAATAAATGGCATTCTGTTACAAGGTACAATGATTACAATATACATATATTCTGCTCTTACAGTTGTAACTATGTTATATGTGCATTCCATGTTTTATTCTATACACATGTGCATTGTGTAACATCTGTATGCCTCCTTACTTCTCTATCCTTCACATGTACACAGTCAAAATATTTCTGGCTAGGTTTTTGTGAGTTGTGAGGCAAATACATCTTCATATGGAAGGAATAAATATATTTTTCTGTGCATAAAATGTTATAAAATGAAAATGCACATACTATCACAAACTCCAGGAGACTATTCCATGACCATAAGTTACAGCTTGCTCTCTTGTGTTTGTTAATAGAGTGGAAAGGTAGGCCTACTGGGGATAGAGGAAAATTCTGCCCACAGCCAGAGACGACTGGGATGTTGAATTCTGATACCTTCTCTGGATGCTGGTTCTATTAACAGGACACTTACAGCTATAATCATATTTTTTTTCATGTGTTTCATGGTAAAACTTACCCTAAAGAAAAATCTACAATGGCACAAGTCCCATAGATCACATTGGATGGCTGCGATCCTGGAACAGGAAAAACCCATTTTGTTCTAAGGCCCCTCCCATCTCTTCCTTCTTTATGAAGTGGTAATACAGATTTGAGCGGCACTGTGGATTCTAGGTCATCTTTCTAAGCATTTGTGAACCCCAGGTTGCACCGCAGGGACGAGGCTCAATTCCCAAGACACCAGCTCAGACACTGCAGGGTTGCTTGCATTTAACACTGTTCACGAAATTTATTGCCAGTAACTCTGAATCCAACATCGTTCTTTGTGTTTATTTCTAAGGTAATAGACTAAACATGCCTTATAGCTTATAGTATTTTAAAAGATGCATTCATTAAAAAACCCCAAATGCATGTGTGTAGACAAGAGGACCCCAATTTTACCACGGTTATTTTCACTTCGGTGGAAGCCAAGTCCTCTTGAACTTGAAAAACCACCAGCAAATTAATCTACAAGGCTTTCATGACATTAATCTAAACTTATAAAACTAGTTTAAATACTGGATTAAGAAACAAATTCGGAAATGTTGCAATGTTAAAATAAATACCCCTTCAGGCTGTCACTAAGGCAGACTGAACCCCTATGGCAAGTGGGTGAGGAGGGGACTCCAGAGGCTGGAGGGAGCAACCACCTCCCGGTATGTGCAGTGCGAGCCGGAAGCCAACAGGTGGCACAAATGCATTTGACTTGCACATGGGCCATCGCCCGGAGACCGCTGCGCCCCCTGCTTTCTATAGCCCAGGCAAGCCGACGCAGGCTGGCGCCTTGGCTCCCTTTGCGAGACTAGTCTGCCAGGTCCACACGGTTCAGCAGGGTCGCGCTGGGTCCTGAGCTGCGCGCCGCCGAGTACCGGGAGCGCTCCAGGCAGCGCGCCCTCTGCTGGCCGTCCGCGGACTCGCCGTTGCTTCCAGCCGGCTCAGAGTGGACCCAAATTGAGACCGATTGAGGAAAGAGGTGGCCAGGATTGGGACCAGTCAGGGGCCAAATAGGTGGAGCAGGACTGGGTAGGGCCAGGCAGGGCATTAGCACTGTTGCTGATGTGTGGCTGGCCCCAGGCGCAACATGGAGAAATTTCCAGGGCCCACGGATTCACAATTCGAAGCGTCTTGACACTCTGTAAAGATGCCTCTGCAGGCCTTCTGCCAGCTCCTTCGGTCCAATCCTCCAGACTGGAGAGCACTGTAAACCTGGTACTATTGTACAGCTCCACCCCAGCATTCTGAACCATTCCTTTTGTAAGGCTCCAGTTTGAGCTAGCAAGCATGGAGGCAGGAGTGGCTCAGCTGGGGAAGAAAGCCTGTCATTCCCAGGTTCCATCTCACTGGAGAGGAGCCCCGCCTGAACTTGTTTTTAATGTGTCAAATCACAGAGGCAGCTTCACGGCAGTAAAGTGTGAAGGGGTTACAGCCTCTTGGGCCTCTGGGAAGCCAGATGAAGGTCTCAGCAGAGTGACAGGCGTGTTTCCATGCCAGGCAGCCAGGCAGTGGCCCTGGGCTCTTGATCTTCATCCCGCAATTTGTCACTTGGACGTCTCTTCACGCCCATCTTTATCACTGTCAGGGACACCTCTGGCTCCTGTGTCTCTTCCCTGTAGGCCTGAGCTTCTGAGAGGTTCCTGCTAAAGGCCTCTGTTTTTCCACACCAGCCTAGGAAGGTGGGGGTCCTCACCTGGCTCTGCAGTGTCTGCAAAGCTGAACATAAATTCGACTGAGTTAGTTTCCATCTATGACCACCGGAAGTACCTTAGCGTTGTCTCCCAGTGGGACCCTGGCAACTCCCTCCCTGCTGTGGGCAACAGACCTTGCCACTATGCACAGATGGATGGATGGGAGCCACAAGGGTTCATTCCTAGCCTTCCCAGGGCTCTTTGTCTTGGTAGGAGCGGCAGGCAAACACATCACTGTGAACCGTTTACATCTAGTGATCTGTTTCTGCTCCTGTTCTCATTTTGTAAAGGAGGAAAGTGAGTTAGGGCATTTTATGCTTGCAGAGGATGAAGCAAGCCTGTCTGTCTGTGTGACACTGCAGCAGATGGGGCAGGCAGGTAAGTGCTCATTCATTGGAGAGGGTATGTATTCCGAGTGCTCTGCCCAGCAGAAGGGAGGACTCAGGCATCCTGGTCTCAGGGACACACAGGGTTTAAGACACCCAAATCCTGTCTTGTTACCATCAGTGGGCCCTCCAAGTCTTCAATGGACTCTTCAAGCCACTCCTAGATTCCTTTTGCTCATACTGAGGGTTAGGGAGAGCACAGGACAGGGTGGAGCTCGTAGGAGATGGGAATTCCTTTATCTCAGGCAGGGTGGTGATGCAGTTATTTTAGGACGTCAGGGCCATTCTACTCGTCCATTATACAAACTGTCAGAAACTGAAAGAAAGTTCTAGATTTCACATGCACAAACATTGCAGATGCACACACACACACACACACACACACACACACACACACATATCCCAATCGATAGATTGGCAAGGAATTGGGTCAATGGACTTTAGAGAGGGCCAAACATAAAGGATTTGAAATCCATCCTTGTATCTAGACTTTGGGCTCTGGAAGGGTCAGGGTTTAGAACACTGTCATGGCTAAGTGGACGTCTGCTGAGTGATGAACGCATTTGGTGCTGTTTGAGGGTAAATGTATGAGGCTGACATTTTAAGAAGTCACAACTTAGGCTCATTCCCAGTAGTGGAGCATGCCTAAAGCTTTCTGGCTTCTGGCGGCAGCTGGTCCAGATGGAGGTCTGACTGAGGCAGCGCTGACCTTTTAAAAGTCCCTGCAAAGTGCAAGGTGTGAAGCCTTGGAAAAGCAGTCAAACCCGTTTTCTCTTTAATTGATATAGTTTAAAAACATGGGTGTGGATCCAGAGCATTAATTGCCAATTACTTTCACGGAAACAATCCAAAAACTGGTGAAAACCAAACAGAAGGGATAAGGATGGACAGAGTGAAAGACAGCAACATGGAAGTCCTGGTGCACATGAGAGGCATGGCCAGGCCATGCAAGTTAATCAAGCACAACTAGGCATCACTCTTCACCCATCAGATGAACACTCTTCTGGCTCCTGGCAGGCTTGCATTGGCCTGCCAACACAATCTTTTAGTGATGCTTCTCAAGGTTTTGTTCATTTTTATTGATTCGGTATCTCCCATGCTAGGAAAGAAATCGCCATAGTGCAACTGGTTATGGAGAATGTGGAGAGAGAGAGCCCTTTGTGCAAGAGCCGAGAGCTGGCAGCAGAGAACTGTGCTCCAGTTGCTCTGCGAAGTTGCTGAGAGCACTAGCTGGGACTGGGGAGGGGGCACAGCTCATAAGGTGCCTGCTGTATGAGTAGGAGAACCTGAGTTTGATCTTCAGAACTTATGTGAGCAAAAGGCCAGTGTGGTGGAGTTACTGTGATCTCAGCATGGTGGTGGCAGATCACCCTGGGGCTCATCCTGGGGCTCATTTGCCAGTGAGCCTAGCCTAACAGGTGAGTTCCAGGTTAGTAAGAGACCCTGTTATAAACAAAGTGAGTGGCACCGAGGAATGACATCTGCATGTGTATACATGTGCATGCATGTTCTCATAATTGTCCCTGCACACTTACACACACACACACACACACCACACCACACATACATACACACACACCACACACACACACACACACACACACCACACCACACATACACACACACCACACACACACATACCACACCACACATACATACACACACACCACACACACACACATACCACACACACCACACACACCATACACACACACACACCATATACACACACACCACACATGCATACACACACACACACACAAACACACTTATATGATCGTCAACACTGCATACAGAGAAATAATTACAACAACAAAAAATATGAAGTAAGACAGACAGAGACTCACATACTAAAACATTTAAGAAAAATCACATGAGCGGAGCACAGTCAAATTTGCAAAAATCACATAATACATACATTTGTATATAAAATATCTTGGGCATATATAATATATTTAAGGGTGTACCATGTAGCAAATGTATTTATATATATTTAAAAAGCTACCCAGGAAAATAAGACAGTATATTAGTATGAAGCTACCCTTTCATGTTTCAGTTTTTCTAAAGGCATGTTTTACTTCCATATTCTCAAAATGTGGTAAGGATATCCCACTTGAAGGGGGCTAGCCCACCTGCCAAGCCTGCACCCTGACTGTTACCAGGGCACAGTGAATGTTGTTGTTTATTAAGAGTCCTTTGTCTTTCCCCAGGCAGGCAGCTCCCAAGGCTCCTCTGCACCACCCAGATCCTGAAGGCTCCTGAGAAAGTAGTCTCATGACATAAAGGTGCCAGCTCACTGACAGAGTTCAGAGCCCAGCTCTGGAAGAGCAGGTCTAGGTGGTTGGATCACAAAGCCGTTATTCCAGAAAACATTTTTCTGGCAAGCAGATGGCGGATGAGGAGACAGGAACCTTGGCTGATATACCATCATGGGGCCACTTCTGCTGGAAGGTTGAGCACAGGATGGCTTCAGAGTCAGGGCACGAGAGTGTCACCAAGCAGAGGGTCTAGTCCTGCGAAGTGTTCCGCATGGCATGTGTACATGTGTGCCCGTCATCCACTTCTCTGAGTGGCAGACTGGTCTGTTCTTTGAGCAAAGGGTTACTGACAGGGTCTGAGCAACAACAACAACAACAACAACAACAAAATACATGTGTTTACTTTTCCCCTAAGATTCAGAACACAGGGCCTTTGAGACAACCCATAAGAAAAGTCCCTGCAGAGTCCTAAGAGAGTGTCACAGTACTTTTTTTTTTTATTGATAATAAGTGTACTAGATGCTTCTGAATTTTATTTAAAAAAAATATGTTAACAGCAAAGTTTTAAAGAAAGCATCACTTGACCGCAAGCCAAGGAAACTGGAAAGAGATGTCCTACTTGTCCTTCATATAAGCAAACTCCTTTACCTGCGGGAAGAAACCCTAAGAGTACCCAAAGAAATGAAATTTGGCAAAAGTATTTATTTCAACTTACAGAATTTTCTAAAGTAAATTATGTACACCATACTATAGACACATATTGAGTATTTCAGTCAGCAACTGCCTTAGCTTCTGAAAAGGCTCATTCTATAATTACACATTCATTAGACTTTATAACGTGTCACAGTACTTTATGTTTATTTTATTTTATGCTTAATCTTAGTTTCATAGTATTTTTAAGATTTTGTTTTTATTTTCTGTATGAGTGTTTTGCTGCATACATGTATGTGCACCACACATGCGCCTAATATCTTTGGAGTTCAGAAGAATGCATCAGATTCCCTGGAACTGGAGCTATAGATGGTTGTCAGTCACCATATGGGGACTAAGAACTGAACCCAGGTCCCCTGGAGAGCAGCTGGTGCTCTTAATCATCTCCCCAGTCTCCATAGTAATTATTTTAAATTATGTTTCTTGCTAACAACTTTTATCCCACTGTTAACTTTGTGTTCATATTAGATTATATAATCTTAATTGGCTTACTTGCAATAGAAATGTCTTGGAATAAGCAAGACTTTGAAAATTACTTCATTTACCTATTTGTTTGTGTATGTGCGCACACATGTGCATGTTTTCACATGTTATGGCATGTGTATAGAGGTCAGGGGTTAACTTGAAGAGTCGGTTTAGTTGTTTTCTTGTACCATATGGGTCTAAGCAATTGAACTCAGGTCATCAGACTTGATGACATGTGCCTTTACCCTCTGAACCATCTTGTCAGCTTCTAAGCTGATAAAGGCCATCTTTGGAAAGTACAGTGGTATGGTGGCCAGTCCCACAGTTTTTCAGAGGAGATAAGTCTTGAGACTGGAGATGTGAAAATGAGCCACTGTCATGCTGTGGACTTAATTGTGTCTTCCTAAAAGAAACCCAAATCCTAACCTGAAGTTTTCAAGACTGACTTCACTGTAGATAAGGCTTGTATATGGGTGACCCAATTAAAATAAGGTTTATAAGGTGGACTGGATCTAGTGTGATTCAGTCCTTATGTAAAAGGGAAACTCGAACACAAAACCATACACACACAAAGGGAAGATGGCTTGGAGAGAGAACCGTGGACCATTGTAGAATATTACAGAGAAAGAGTTCCAACAAAATAATGGGGAAATCGGGAAAACCACCCAGAGACACAGACCTGGGTCAAGATGTGAAGTGTTTGTATTTTACGGTGACAGTTTTAGCTGAAGGGAGCAATTAGCCCAGGTACTGGAGGAGTATCTCCAAGGAGAAAAATCATGCTGGTGACTTATCTCCTCCATTCGATAGTATCTCCAAACATCCGGAGGATCTCAACTTTGAGGTCAGCCTGGGCTGCAGTGAAAATTCAAAGCCAGTGTGGGTTATATAGTAAGACTTTGTTTCAAAAACTCCAAACTAGCTAGCCAATCAAATATAAAATGCCAGATCTCAAGGACAAGCTAACAGCAGGTATCATAAAAACAATGCAATTAGGAACTCCAGGAAAACCAAATGTCCACGATAGGAAAAGTATACGATTCTACTTGTTTGCAACTGCCTTTTCTAGACTTTATAATTAGCCAACCCTGTTTGGGAGGCAGAAGAGAGCCGAGGAGCAGAGGAAAACCTGGGGGTAGAAACCCCATGGTAAGTAGAAAACTGTATGTATACACACCCTGCTATTTACAGAATGAAGAATAAAATTCCAGCTGTCTCATAAAATAACATAAGATCAAATGGTGTAGTAAGTGCATGGGTCAGATGTGTAAAGCAAGTCAGTAATAATACCCCAAACTGACAAGTTGATAAGCATCAACACAGTGTATTATTGACTCAGAGATCAAAAATAAGCAGGACAGTGAGTAACATGACCAATTACAAGGCAGAGTGCCAGTGGGTGCTGATAAGAGTTCTGTTTCTATTTTACTGTCCGATTAAAATACAAAATTCAAAAATATATTATTTTGCCAGTTAGAGACAACTTAAAGTACCCAGGCACACAGGAACTCCACCAGCCCAGTGACATGGGTTGCTTCTGGTCTGTCTGGACCAGGGCCCTAAGCAGACCCTTGGGTGCAAATTCTGCAACCAGTCCCACAACACCCAGAGGAAGCTCCACTCCCAGATGTTCTAACACACCCAGGATCATAGGGTCAGAGAT
Source organism: Mastomys coucha (assembly GCF_008632895.1). Taxonomy (NCBI): domain Eukaryota; kingdom Metazoa; phylum Chordata; class Mammalia; order Rodentia; family Muridae; genus Mastomys; species Mastomys coucha. Next base: position 34,495,806 of record NW_022196914.1, on the reverse strand, counting down.
GAGGAGTACACATCTGTCCCAACACTGGGTGTAACTGGGATGAGCGGGACCCAGGCACATAAGAACTCCACCAGACTTGTGGCACGGGCTGTTTCTGGTCTGTCTGAAGCGAGTCCCATAAGACCTAAAGGAAGCTCTACTCCCAGGCACTCTAATGGGCCCAGGATCCCAGGATCCCAGAATCATAGGATCACAGAGACAGCAATGCAATTAGAAACTCCAGGAAAACCAAATGTCCATGATAGGAAAAGGATCCAGAATCACAGGATCACAGAGACAGCTTGACTCTGAGGAGTTCTGACACAACCAGGATCACAGGAAGGACAGGCCCCAATCAGATTTAGCCAGGGCAGGTAGCACTAGAGATAACCAGATGGCAGGAGGCAAGCCTAAGAAAATAAGCAACAGAAACCAAGGTTACTTGGCATCATCAGAACCCAATTCTCCCACCATAGCAAGTCCTGGACACACCATCACACAGGAAAAGCAAGATTCGGATCTAAAATCACTTCTCATGATAATAGAGGACATTAAGAAGAACATAAATAACTCCCTTAAAGAAATACAGGAAAACACAATCAAACAGGTGAAGGAAGTGAACAAACCATCCAGGGTCTAAAAATGGAAATAGAAACAATAAAGAAATCACAAAGGGAGACAACCTGGAGATAGAAAACCTAGGAAAGAGATCAGGAGTCATAGATGCAAACATCACCAACAGAATACATGAGATAGAAGAGAGAATCTCAGGGACAGAAGATACCATAGAAAACATTGACACAACAGTCAAAGAAAATACAAAAAGCAAAAAGCTCCTAACCCAAAACATCCAGGAAATCCAGGATGCACTGAGAAGACCAAACCTAAGGATAATAGGTATAGAAGAGAGTGAAGACTCCCAATGTAATGGGGCAGTAAATATCTTCAACAAAATTATAGAAGAAAACTTCCCTAATCTAAAGAAAGAGATGCCCATGATCATACAAGAAGCCTTCAGAACTCCAAATAGACTGGACTAGAAAAGAAATTCCTCCCATCACATAATAATCAAAAAACCAAATGCACTAAACAAAGAAAGCACTTTAAAAGCAGTAAGGGTAAAATGTCAAGTAAGATATAAAGGCAGGCCTATCAGAATTACACCAGACTTCTTACCAGAGACTATGAAAGCTAGAAGATCCTGGGCAGATGTCATACAGACCCTACAGGAACACAAATGCCAGCCCAGGCTACTATACCCAGCAAAACTCTCAATTACCATAGATGGAGAAAACATGATATTCTGTGACAAAACAAAATCTACACAATATCTTTCCACAAATCCAGCCCTACAAAGGATAATAGATGGAAAACACCAACATAAGGAGCAAAACTACACCTTAGAAGAAGCAAGAAACCCACACAAACCTAATTCCACCTCTTACAACAAAAACAACAGGAAGTAACAATTACTTTTTCTTAATATCTTAATATGAAAATTAATATTACCAACATATCCTAACTGATTGAAATCCAAAAATATGAGGAATTAGAAATTTGTTGATTGTCATCCAATGGTCTCTCTAATTTGGTAATTGGAGAAATAGGTCCAACATTGTACAATCTATATACACTGTCAGCTTGTATGTTTGTGACAGGGTCTTGCTGTGTACAACATAAGGGTCTTGAAATCTTGCTTCTCCTATTTCAGCCTCTCTATTAATAGTATTGTTTATTTCATGTTTTTACACTATACTATGGTTTTCAGAACAGCTTACATATTTCAAAAGTATTTATACAGCCAAAAGAAACGTAGACAATTATCTTGGGAGGTGGCTTGTAAGAGAACAACAAAGAGTGAGACTGAATGCTTTGCTTGACCATTGTAACTATTGTATCAAGTTTGAAGAAGAGGACTTTATAAGTTGCTCTTTCTCTGAGATGAATGCTTTTCCAAATTATCACAGACAATGAACCAGATTCTTACCCTCACCTAATGTCTGTGCTACCCTCCAAGCAGAACCATTGTTCATTGAAACAGTTGGTGAATGACTTTATGGATAGACCATCTTAATACCTACACCATTTCTTAAATGAATGTAACCTGTTTTCTGTGGGCTGAGAATGAAGACAATCACTCCAGTCAAATAGCTTTGACCACAGCAGAAAATCTGTATCCAAAAATTGTGCCTACAATTCATTCCTTGGCGCAGCAGAACTGTCAACTCTTAACTTAGCTACTTGGGAGGTAAAATACTTTGGTGATGTGAGGGTCATTGAAGTACAGCCTTATTTTTTTTTTATTAGGTATTTTCTTTATTTACATGTCATATGATTTCTCCTTTCCCAGTTTCCCCTCCAAAAAACAAACAAACAGAACAAAAACAAACCCCCTGTTGTCTCCCCCTTCCCCATGCTTGCCACCCCACCTTCTCCCACTTATTGGCCCTGGCATTCCCCTACACTGGGGCAAAGAACCTTCACAGGGCCAAGGGCCTCTCCTCCCATTGATGATTGGAAGTACAGCCTTATTACAATGAACTCCAATGTCTAAAAATTGTTTATTTTGGCTTGTACCACAGAAAGAGCCAAGATTTTAAGCTCTACTAAAAACAAACAAACAAACAAACAAAAAGACTTTATATATTTATGTTCATTAAAAAAACTAGTAGTGATGTATTATTTTAAAATATACAGCTAATATGTTTGGAGTTATTTAAAATTTATATTGAGAAAAATGTGTGTATTTTCAGTATTGCTGCAGACAAGCATCTACATAAGACTGTTCAACTGATTGTTTTTATCAAACAACTTTTATAATACTCATTTTATTGTTACAAAATTTTATAAACTTTAAAGCATATAACAAAATAAAAAAAGTTATTGCAGATATTGAAGAGGGGTCTCTGGGAGGAGTTGGGGTAAAAAAGGGAAAGAAGAATGTGATGTAATTCTATTTACTTAAAATATGTTTTTAAATGTTAACAAATTCAAATAAACTGAAATCATGTACCTTTTTTCATCATAATGCAATAAAACTTAAATTAATAAAAGAAAAAAAGACAATTTAAAGTATTGAGAAATTTAGTAACTCAGAAAAATATTCTCCCCCCTTCCCTTCTCTCTGTTATAGGTCATTTTAAATCTGAATGTATTTGGTGTTTAATTGGTTGCCACTCTGCTCCCTTCCTTTTGCAAGAGGTAACTGCTGGAAGGAACAAGAGCTTAAATCAGCTGCCTAGCTGAGCCAGCATTTGCAGCCATGTTGGCATAACCAATTCCCAACACAGTGTCTTCATGGTGTCATTTCCAGTGACTTCTGCTCTTAGTGATGAGGAGCCCTCCAAGAGGAGAGGAGGTACCTGCTGGCAGGGCTACTGGCATGACCACTGAGAGCTTTCCTAGATACAACCTGCCTCTTAATGCCACACCTATGCACTATGAGACCTGACCAGAATTACTTTCATGCCACCACATCTCTTGCCAACCAGACTTCATGCTTGCCTGGAGCAGCACCTGTAAAGAGGTTCAATTTCTTTGGTTTCTGACAAAGTTTTCCCCAAGCTGCAGAAAGCAACACATGAAAAATATGACTGAGAGTCAGGGAGGGGTTGGCTCAGTGAGGGTTTTATTGCTGTGAAGAGACACCATGACCAAGACAACTCTTATAAAAGGGAAACATTTAATTGGGTCTGTTTTACAGTTTCAGAGGTTTAGCCCTCTATCATCTTGGTAGGAAGCATGGCAGCTTGCAGGTAGAGGAGGTGCTGGAGGAGCTGAGAGTTCTATGCCTTGATCCTAAAGCAGCCAGGAGGAGACTGGATTCCACTCGGGGGAGAGCTTGAGAATATATATTCTCAAAGTCCTGCCTCCACAGTGACACACTTCCCTTGATGGGACCACACTTCCTTATAGTGTCACTCCCCATGGACAAGCATTCAAACACAAGAGTCTATGGGGGCCAAACCTATTCAAACTGCTGTAGGGGTCAAGGCTGAGGTGGCAGGTGGGAAAAAGACAGGTACATTTGTTGTGAAATGTAACTGCCTTAGCCATTGTTGCTGTCACACAACACCATGACCAAGGTAACTTATGAAAGAAAGCATTTAATCTGGGGCTTATAGTTCCACCTGCAGCAGGCAAGCAGGCATGGAGCTACAGAAGTAGCTGAGAGCATGCATCTGATTCATAAGCATGAGGGGTGGAGGGGGAGAGAGAGGTAGGGGAGGGGGGAGGAAGGAAGGGAGGGAGAGAGAGAGGGGGGAGAGAGGAAGAGAGAGAAAGAGGGAAAGAGGGAGAGAGGGAGAGAGAGAGGGAGAGAGAGAGGGAGGGAGAGAGAGGAAGAGAGAGAAAGAAGAAGAGAGAGAGGGAGAGAGAAAGAGAGGGAGGGAAGGAGGGAGGGAGAGAGAGGAAGAGAGAGAGGGAGGGAGGGAGAGGAAGAGAAAGAGGGAGGGAGGGAGAGAGAAAGAGAGAGAGAGAAAGAGAGAGAGAGAGAGAGAGAGAGAGAGAGAGAGAGAGAGAGAGAGAGAGAGAGAGAGAGAGAATTATTATCTGGGAATGGTATGCACATTTGAAATCTCAAGGCCACATAGTAATACACCTCCTCTAATAAGACCACACCATGCCCCCTTTCTAAACAGTTCCACCAACCAGAGGCCAAGCATTCAGACAGCCTACATTGCCATTCTCACTCAAATCTCCACGGTAATGATGTAGTCTAGCTTGGCTGTGTGCCTGGGCTATCTCAGGTGAAACATCCCCCAACACCTATCAGACTATACTCCTTGAGTCCCAGAGTCAGGCTTGAAGTGACCCTGTTCCCTTAGTCAGTGTCTCTCATTTCTGAACTGAGACCCCCAAGGGATGAAGTGGCCAACTGACCTGTTTTCAGCCACCTGGTGACTGCAAGGTGAATGCACAGATTCTAGGGCTCCTTAAATCTTCATGACTTGTTTAAAATTCCTGAGATTATGGGGCTGGAGCAGATCTGGGATGACAGTCATGTACTTAATTCACTTTCAGGTATATTAGTAACCATATAGAATATCATAGGTAAGCATTATTTTTTTCTACAACTGTGGTGTCAAGGATAAACAACATACAGATACAGCATACAGCCCAAGGCTTCTTTTCTGAAGAGCTGATACAACAACCTTGAATGCCAAGCCAGGAAACAGACACACCCAACTCAAGGCCAGCCAGGGCAGGTGGCCCACCTCTGTCTCCTATACATGGGCCTCTCCTTTAGCCTCAGTGAGAGTAAAGAGGACCATACCAGAAACTATTCCTCCAGTGTCCTGCCTGTCAATGGGAAGCCATAGAGTGGTTACTGAATATTCCAGAACTCAATGTTATTGATCTGGAGAGACAGGAACACCCAGCCTCAAAAGGGAATTCTGAATCACCAATATCTAACCTTGACATACAGTTAGACACCAGGTTACTGCTGGCAAAGAAATGTCCCAACTCCCTCCCACCTCCTGACCCCTGAGGACATGGATGAACAGATATGACACTGGCATTAGAATTGGAAACATGGAGGCTTAAAACAAGATGTGCCCTCAGTGGATAGTGTGTTGTCTAACCCTGTTCACAGTAGGTAGGAATCTCAGGGTCCTATAGCACCTTAAAAGTGATCAGGGAACATTGAATGAGGGGGAAGAAGGGGGTGCTACATCATACATGGTAATGGGCTCTTGGCAGCAAGGTCCCAGGGAAAGCCGCGCTTTGTGATTTCAGGTTTGGTCTTCATCCTGATTTTAATGAGAAAAGATTTGGAGATACACCAGAACACACGGAGTTGCATGTAAGTTTCCTGCTGTGCATGGTGAGCACAAGTTCTGTGAGCTCTAGAATGTTCCAAAAGAGGCCTACACCACTTTATTTTCTAAAGAATGGTTTCTTGAAAATGAACAAAGGAGCACATCACCACTAAGAACACTAGAAACTCACAGGGGTTACATATACTGACTTCTGAAGAGGTGAGTAACCTGGGCTCCTTTGCCCTATTGTCCGGAGATCTCATCAACAAGGAATCACGGCTGCGGGAGATAATCCCACATTGCTCCACGCCACAGACAGAGCTTTCTTGTCTGCACAAGGGGAAACCCACAACCATTTATTTTTTCCACTAAAATAAACAGCTCCATGCTGACATTTTCTCTGGGCGCTGTTTCCCACACCCTCATCTTCATGTCTCAGGTTCTCATTTTACTTTAAAAATTAACCTTTAATTGGGATTTCTGTTTTCTCTTTGAATAGCAATTTAGGATTTTGTTCTTGAGATGGCATAATTGGGTTTTAGTTTTAAATTTGTTATTTGCTTCTAACTTGCCGTTGCTGTCCCTTAACTGCAGGATAAAGGCAGCTTTCACTATGTTCGTTAATGGTTTCTTTGGATACTGGGGTGTGATTATTTTTGTAGTGCTTGCTTGTTATTCTACGAGACAGTATTCTCTGTTCTCGGGAAAGCAGTTTGCTAGATAGCCATTACCCAATCATTTATTTAGCTTGATTTACAAAACCTGCTGGTTTTCTCCACTTAATCTGTCAAAGGCTGGGGAAGCATTTATTTCTGACCCGTCTTGATGTAAACCGAGACTCACCAGTATTTCCAGCGGCCTCCTCACTGTTGAAACTAAGTAAGGCTTGTGATGGCAGTTTCCTCTCTGTGTGGCAGGTAGGTCCTGTGAGTTGACACAGCCGTCTCAACATCCTACATTTGTCTCTGGCTGCCGTCATTACAGATACCTGGCTGTGTCGACTGGGTGACCACCCTGATTTCCACACCTCCTCTGTGCCATGGAAGTTTTCTCCCACTCCTTGGCAGTGTCTCCTCTGTGGCTCTCAGGAAGGCCAGAGGACATCCTCCCTGTTGGCCTGAGCATGTCTGTAGTCTCTGATGTCTGTAGCTCTGTCTCCCCTGTGGTGCTGAATCAGGTTTTAGTCCCATGGAGAAGATTCCATCTCTACCCAGGATGAACAGAGACCTCAAAAGCCGAGACCTGGAGTGACAGACTCATGACTCCCTTCTTAACAATTACTAAACTGGAATTTGTTTTCAGATTCTTTGAACTGGTGAAGATGCTCTGCTTCCTGTTATTTCCTGAGTCTTTTCCTCAGATTCCTGCAGCACTGAGTAGGGGTTTTCCTATGTAAAATCGGTTCTCAGATGTGCACCGTACGTGCTAGAGACCCTTAGATCTCTGCACTGCTTCATACCTTGAGAAAACCTGGTTAACCAGGCTGTAAATGGAGCTGGTATTGAAAGCATTGGGCCAATTTGAATAAATTACATTAACTGGTAGAAGCAACTTGCAGGGCTGGAGAGAGAGGGCTCATCAGTTAAGAGCACTAGCTGCTCTTTAGAGGACCTGAGTGTGATTCCCAGAACCTACATGACAGCTCACTACTGTCTATAAATCCAGTTTCAGGGAGTCCAACACCCTCTTTTGGCCTCTGAGGACACTAGGCATGTGTGTGATATATAGATATATATGCAGGCAAAATGTCCATACATGCTAAAAAAATAATGAAAATCTAATAGTATGGAAGTATGGCAGAGGCATTGGAGACAGAAGAATCACTGTGCTGTGACTGTTGCTATGAGTAGCTTTATACAAAGAAGAGATCTCTTTGATAAAATCCTCATAACACAAAACATTGACAAAGCCAGGCTTTGAGCTCATCATGTACAAGGACTTGCATACACATCTATGAAATTTCTCTGCAGGCCTCTTATCTTGGAGTTTAGAAAAATAGATGATTTTGTTTAAATAAGCAGGTTGTCAACATTAATAATAATAGTTATAATAAACATATATAATAATAAACATTAACCAAGCCCCTGGGAAACAAGAAGCCAGCTATTTCTCTTTGTTGCAGGCATACATCTGTGGATTTAATTTTTATGGGATGTAGGAAGCAGGGATGTTTGTAGAAGAGACATGAGTTATAGACCTAGAGGATATGACCTAGTGCCATTGATGCAAGCTAGAGAAGATGACCTGAAAGGCAGAGGTGAGTATTTGGGGGTAGCTCGTCACAGCAACTGCACCATTTCATGTTGTGGTCTGAGTGTTCTTTGCCTTCTCTTCAAAGGAAGCAGATTTAACTCCCAGTCAGAACTAGAAGTTTTGAGGTGGATGAGGGTGGTAGGGATAGGGGTGACCCACAGTAATACCTTGAGCATGGAGCTGAGAATCAAGCATAACTACTTCCCATGCACCCCAGATGGAAGGAACTGGTGAGAAAAACTTTGGGTACACTCAGAGCTGGCAATTGGTAAAGCATTGCTATGATCAGATAGAGTTACTGTTAGCATTAATGATAATTCTCTTTTTATTTTGAGAGAGGGTCTCACTACACAGTTCTGGCTGGTCTAGAACTCATTGTGTAGACCATTCTGGGCTCAGGTTCACAGACTCTGCCTGCCTCTGCCTCCAGAGGGCTGAGATTAAAGGTGTGCACCCCCACACCCAGCTAATGATAAGTTCTCTAAGTTTATGCAGTAAATACTCTGGATGTTCATTTTCAGGTAAGAAAAGACCTTGGGATGGGAAAATGTGACTCCATAATTAGCAGTCTTTTGACTCTCTCTTGTTCCCTTGGGTACCTTGAGCAAAAGATTTTTAAACAAGTCAGCTGAACTACTCTTATGACCAGGACTGGCCATCATGAATATTCCACAGATGCCTCAAGGTCAAGATGCTGCCTGCTGCAGGCCTAAAAGGTCAGTTTCAAACAGTTTGCACAGGACCCTTGTTTAGGGGATGGTACTTCCCACGGTGGGCTGGATCTTCCTATATCTATAACTAAGACAATAGTCCATAGATGTGCTTCCAGGATAATGCTGAGTGACAATTCCCCATCAATACTCTCCTTCCAGGTGATTCTAGGTTGTGTCGAGGTGATGATTAAAGCTGACAGTTATATTTCTTTTTAGCAGA
>NW_022196914.1:34462962-34486440 GCF_008632895.1 Mastomys coucha | reverse complement strand
AGAGAGAGAGAGAGAGAGAGAGAGAGAGAGAGAGAGAGAGAGACCATTGCAGTCACTGGAAGACTTCAGTCCCAGGGTGATGACAACATTGGCTGTTGTCAAGAGCTGAGAAGTCATTGACCTAGACCTGCCTGGAAGGAACCACGGGGTGGGGTGGGGGCTGAGCAATCCTCATTTCCTGTGCAGGAAAGCCACAACACTAGGTGGCACCACACAGCATAGCTTCTGCCTGCTGCTGCTCTTGTCCCCTGCTCCCATTTACTGTCAAATGCTGAGGGATATACAAGCCACTAGAGACCTTTGCAGGGGTTTTCCTGATAACTGTCATGTGTTTTTCTGTCACTCACACACAGTGTTTTTGGGCCCCAGTGGTCCTGGAGCTATGGTGACTGAGAAGCATTTACTTCTGATAGGATTCCTTGGCTTCTGCAGTCCTCTGGGCACACGGCTCTGTGTAGCCTTGGGTGTGGCACAGCCCTCTGCTTGCCACTGTACTCAGCAGTGCCTGAGACACCCAGCTGACTATCTTCTCACTGCCCTGTCTTTCAATCCAGTAGGTTGATGGCCAGACAGTGAGATGGGTCCATAGCTTGGACAACATGTACAGTTTTTAATCACAGTGTAAAAAGCCTCTAGATTTTATGAAAGAGATTGTTTGGTGGCAGATGTTCCAGGTGTGTGTGTGTGTGTGTGTGTGTGTGTGTGTGTGTGTGTATTGGTATCTGCCCTTCTATCCAAGATACACTTAGGATAATGATGGCTACTATGAAGGGCCAGCCTGGCTGGGAGAAAGCTTTGAAGAAAGGTATCTCTAAGATATACTTAAGTAGTAGGAGTTCCCTCTGCCTAGGAAGGGGCCAGCCCAACCCTCAGCTTTGTGGATGCACCATTCTCTTTTTGGCCAGCCAGAGTCCACAGTAATCAATATCACCCTAGTGTCTTGTGACTGTGGATATAAGCCCTGGATTTTATCCACCGCCTTAATATCAGCTGGGATATCAGTGAGCACAGGGGCAGCTTCAGCATTCAGGCATATCTGCAGAGCACAGATGTGTACCCCTACCCCCAAATTCCAGTGGAAAAAAGGTTTGTTTCTAATGTGTATGCAGATGGTTATAGTCTTGTTCTTCCTACCTGCCATCCTACCTCACAGGGACTGCACATAGATCTGGCAAGGAGCAAGGGACACCAACAGAGGACAAGGCAATTGAGGAGCTGCTGGACAAACCATCCTCCAGGGAGCAAGGACAAGCCCAGAGAGAATAATGCTTTCAAATCACAAATATGTGGAGGTGGCAGAGAATGACTGGGAGCAGGAGAAGTGTCACATGCTTCGTCTTCCTCTTGAAGCAGTTGCACTGTGCGGTTTGTAGGCCTTGGCCTTTTTGCCTGTGGTTTTGTCCATTCTGCACAAAGCATGGCTGCAATGGACTCAAGCAGAGAGGCAGGTGTAGGCTTAGAGTTTTCTTTAAACCTACTTTATTTAGGGCTCTTAAATGCTTCAACCTCCTTTCTAGCCCATCAACCAGAGATAGGGGAGAGAGGTTCATAGAAAAAGGGGTTAGTAGATCTGTTTAGTAGTTCTTTTGGGGGCAATGTGACTCTTCATTGTTAGGATACCAGTAGTCTAGTTCAATAGCAAACACCAAACATGAATGATTAGTAGCAGCTCAATACAGAAGAAACGGAGAGGCTCAGCCAAATCTGTCTGAGTCCAAAGAAGCAGCACAAAACAGCCAGAATGGCATGAGAGGTTCTTTGATGCTTTTCTCTCTACAAAGTCATCACAAGTGAAGATCAGCTAAAATCAGCCTTGAGTGTTGCAAGGTGAACCAATGCAAGAGTGTCCTCTCACTCTCTGAAGGGTTATATTTATATTCTTTCTAAACACCATGCAGCTTCTCAAGCATCCACTTCAGCAAAGTATCACATGCCATTTCACAAGACAGCTTCTAGGAAAACATCACATGTCTATTCTTAGTAAAACATCCTATCAAAGACAGCTTCCAGAAAAACATCACATGGCACACAACTGAGTCTCCAAAGGAACCAGAAATTTCCACTTCAGCTAGGGCTCAGAGGACAATGTTTAAGGACATCAATATTATGAAGAAGAGAGGAGAGGAAATTCCTCAGAGGAGAAGACACAGGGATGGAGCTCAAGGTTTGCATTTCACCTGTGCAGAGTCTGTGGCTGAGCCTCAGAGTGACACATGTGGGGAGATGACCAAGTTCCCAGCAAAAAACAACTCATCTCAACAACCATCAGGCTGGTGAATAGAGTAACTTACTTAACTTCAGTCCACTGAGGGGCAGATGAGGTTTGGGATGGGAACTGGAAAAGTGCGTTGCCTCTAGGAAAAGCCACTAGTCATGGTGCTAGGTCAGAATCTGGGATCTTTGTCACATGCCATTCACAGTGTCTGGGGAGCTTAAAAAAGTACTAAGTATGCGTGTGTACTTGCTGGTTTTGTGTGTCAACTTGACACAAGCTGGAGTTATCACAGAGAAAGGAACCTCCCTGGAGGAAATGCCTCCATGAGATCCAGCTGTAAGGCATTTTCTTAATTAGTGATCAAAGGTGGGAGGGCCCGAGGGTCCATTGTGGGTGGTTCCATCCCTAGGCTGGCAGACTTGGGTTCTATAAGTAAGCAATCTGAACAAGCCAAGGGAAGCAAGCCAACAAGTAACATCCCTCCATGGCTTCTGCATCAGCTCCTGCTTCCTGACCTGCTTGAGTTCCAGTCCTGATTTCCTTTGGTGAGGAACAGTAATGTGGAAGTGTAAGCTGAACAAATCCTTTTCTACCCAACTTGCTTCATGATGCTTTGTGCAGGAATACAAACCCTGATTAAGATGGTGGGAAACAGAAAATGTGTTAATAGTTAGGAAAAAAAAAGTAAAAGAAGGCAGGGGAACATGCTCAGAGACAGAACCGGCAGCAATGTTCAGAGAAGCCAGGTAAGCATGCTCACAGACAGGACAGACTGCAACCTTGAGGCCAGCTGTGGGCTCAGGACTATCAAGAAACCTACACGTTCATGGATGCAGATGGATGGGACTCATCCAGAAAAGAAGCAGTACAGGAAGAGTACATTTTAGTGCTGGAAAAGAAGCTTACAGTACTTGATGGATTCTAGCAAGGTGTAACAGCCAGGATAGTGTGGAAGACATGGGCTTGTGACAGAATAGTGGAAAACTGAGGGAAAGGTGGAGTACATATATTTAAAAACACCTGCAAATGCTTCTGTCTTTAAGTTCTCAAATGCTTTAGTTTTTATATTTCTGCTTCTTTCTTAGATTAGATTATTTAGTGTGTTTTTATAATTTTTCACCTATTTAGTGTGTTTTTATAATTGCTCATGGAATCACTTCTGTGACAGCGGCTGCTTCAAACCTGTGAGATAATTCTGTCATCTCTGTCATCTCAGAGTTAGCATCTGTTGATGGTCCTTTCTCCCTTAGTTTAGAATAATATCCTTGTCAAAATAGAGCAAATGAGCCAGGAACGTATGCCAAAAGTATGACATATGGTGTAAAAATCCCCAGTGTTTAACCTAATCATAGGAACTTGGTTTTAACTCAGACACCAGCTAATATAATTAATTTATAGTCTTAATAGAATAAAGGGGAAGGAATATAATTTACCCAGTCAGTATAAAAAGAACATTTCATAGAGTGAGCACCTGGTCCTGGTGAAGTAAAGCTAGAAGACACAGGGACTTCTGCATTGGGTAAAGGGTGGTTTTTTTTTTTTTTTTGCATATCTATCTATCTATCTATCTATCTATCTATCTATCTATCTATCTATCTATCTATCTATCTATCCATCCATCCATTTGTTATGTATGCATGTACGTGCACATGTGTATTTTTGTATATACTTGTGCATACTATCAGAGCACACACATGAAGTCAGAAGACAGCTTGTAGTAATCTGCTTTCTCCTTCCACCATTTAAGTCCCAGGGGTCTAACTTAGATAGCCAGACAAGGCAGCAAGCATCTTTGTATTCTGATCAATTTTTCTGGCCTAGTGAAATGTATTTGTAAATTAAAAGTACATCACTGTTAATGATGAAATAGTAGTGTTTTTTCCTCAAGGATGGGGACATGAATCATCATCATCAGCCCTACCCACTTGCAAACATCATACATGAGTCAGCAATGGCAGTTTGATCTAGAAGACATGGCAAGGCTCAGTCTATCAGCCCAAGCCTGTGGAAGCGACAAGAAGCCACCAGAACACCACCAGAAGTTCTTTGGTGCATTACTCTCTATGAAGTCATGACGAACGATGACCAACAAAGAATGGCAAGGTGAATCAATACCATAGGATATTTTCAGCCCAGACCAATGATGGCCAGCAAAAAAATGATAATGTGTATCAATATCACACAGCATTGTCTGCTGTCTGTAGGGTTATATTTATACCCTTTCCAAATGTCATACGTTCTCTCAAGCATCTGCGTTAGTAAAATATCAGGCAGCTTCCAGAAAAATGCTACTTGTCTGTTCTCAGGAAAACATCCTCCCACATGTCTGCACAAAACCATCCTCTCATAAGAAAGTTTCTAGAAAAGCACCACAAGATGCAAACGAGTCTCCAAAGAAACTAGAAATTTCCACTTCAGCCCATGGTGTACTCATGTATTAGTTTGAGACTGACCACAGACCTCAACTTAAAGACTAGGGACAACAAAGTTATACTAAATCCTAACTCACAAAAATAAAAATCTCAGTGCTTCAAAAGACATCATAAAGAAAATGAAAAGACAGACAAGACAGGAAAAAGTCTCCAGACAGGTTGCATCTTACAATGTGTCTGTGATTTATGGAGTTGGGTTACAGGTAACCAGGACAGGCTATTCAAATGACAGTTCATGGTAGCCATCTGTCAGATTGTTCAGTCAAAAGTGCTCAACAAACTTTTCTCCTTCCTTCCTCCCTCATTCCCTCCCTCCCTCCTTCCCCTCCCTTCCTTCTCCTCTTCTCTCTCTCTTTCCTTCCACTCCTTCTCCTTCTTCTTCCTTCCTTCCTTTCTCCTTCCTTTTCTCCACTTCTCTCTCTCCTTTCTTCCCCAGGGTATCCTAACTGAAATCACAGTAAGATAGAACATAGATGCTAAAAGAGCTAAAGTTAGGGGAAAAAAGGAGTAATAACAAAGTAAGTCAGAAGTTTGGAGCAACAAAAATTTCTACCTTTGTGGAAATGTCTGGCTGCTCTTCATACAGACAACAGCCATTCGTGCTTGACGGCTAATGTATGTCCTCCTGGCACATAGGAAGACAGGAGTTCAAGGACGTCCTTAGCTGCATGGTGAGCTAGAAGCAGACTTGGAGTAGGTAAAATCCTGTCTCAATGAAACAAAACAACCATAGCCACCCCAGCATTCATCTGCCTGTAACTCTGCCCAGAGGCTGCTAGAGGCTGGCCTGTAAGAAGAGGCTGACCTTGTTTGTCTTCCTGATAAGAGACTTTGCAAATCATTCTGTGTAGTTCCTTTTATGTTGATGTGATTTAAAAAAATTAGCAAGGTGGCTTATAGAAGAGAGTTTATTTGGGATTTCGTATCCTGAGGGATACAAGCTCATCATGATGGGAAGGCATGGCAGCGAGAACAGGAATGATAGTAAGAAGCAGGCATAGCAGCACAAAGCAGGAATGGCTCCAGGAGCAGGGAGCTAAATGCTCATATCCTCAACATCACATACATAGCAGAGGGAGTGATCTGGATGTGGGATAAGGCTGTAAACCCCTGAAGACCATCCCCAATGACACACCTCACCAAAGAGTGTCAACAAGTGAGGCCCAAGGGCTCAAATGCTAAGCCTATGGAGACAGTCTCATCTGAACCACTACATACTCTGAGCAGTTTGATTCCATACTGGACCTCGTATTGGCATTTTCTAAAAGCTCATATGACACAGAGGGCTAAAGAAATTTGCGTCTTTATACGGTGGAGCAAAGGTTATAAAAACAAAACAAGTGGCAGACAGACAGAGCCCAGGTGAGGCTGATAGACGCACTGAGCAAAAGAAGTCAGGAAAGTGTCAGCTTCTGAACTTACAAAGAGGCCAAGAACAGCTGAGGCTAATCCACAGTGTCAAAACAGCCAAGGGGAAGGAGTGAGTGTTGGAGCCCTAGACTCTGTCACTTGGGGAGCTAATGCTAAAGGAGGGGTTACCATGTTTTCTCAGGATTCAAATGTAAGTTAAGCCTGTGCAGGAGGAAATGAAAGAAAGTCCTGTAAAGTCCTGGCCTTGATGGGTCCCAAGGAAGATGCAGGCAGCTTTCAGATGACTGACACAGTGGAGGGTTGTCTATAGTCTGCTTGTATATCTATATTATTCAGTATAATATAAGGGTTACATGGTATGAAACTAACACTTGAACTTAAGACTTGGCAACCACTCTAAACTCTTGATAACTCCTTTATCTCTCTACCAAGCTCAAGCTTGGTTTTGATGCTAGCAAAACTGTAAAATCCTGGACTCAATCAGGAAGTACTTGCCTTACAAACATGAGGACTTGAGTTCAATCCTGTCTTAGTCAGGGTTTTACTACTGTGAACAGACACCATGACCAAGGCAATTCTTATAGGGACAACATTTAATTGGGGTTGGCTTACAGTTTCAGAGGTTCAGTCCAGTATCATCAAGGCAGGAACACAGCAGCCTCCAGGCAGGCATGGTGTAGGAGGAGCTGAGAGTTCTACATCTTCATCTGAAGGCTTCTAGCAGAATACTGATTTCCAGGCAGCTAGAAAGTGGGTCTTAAAGGCCATACCCACAATGACACACCTACTCCAAGGCCACAATCTCCCAATAGTGCCACTCCCTGGGCCAAACATACAAATCATCACAGATCCTCAGAACCAAAATAAAGCTCATCTTCCTTAAATAGTTTTTGGTCATGGTATCTTACCACAGAAACATAAACCACACCACCTATAGGCGATTTAAAATGGCCAGTGAGCCAGAGTACTGGAGAGCATTCCTTTACAGAGAAGCATAGCAGGAGGGAAGGGGGTGTGTCTTAGCAGGTGACACATTGCTCTGACTGTATCTGGTACACTATGAGACAAGGCCAGAGTGGAATTGGGACAGCAATCCCACTCTAGTGAAAACACTGAAATAGAATACTGGTGGGGCCGTGCCAGCCAATGACTAACAAAGCTCTATAGCTCTTCAGAGAGGGTGTTGTTGCTATGATTCCTTCTAAGGCAGCGGGCCTTGATGTGGCTCTTTGATGCCATGCTTGCTGCTTGAAAACAGGTTTTGTGTGTTTTGTTGAAGTTTTGTTGATTATTTTCTGTTTTTAACTAACGGTGGACTTTCCTTATGAAAAGGTCAGCTCAGGAACTTTGGGAAGGTTATGGAACACTTGTCCTTCTGGAAGGGAGAGGCTAATTAACATTCCTCAGACCACAGGGTGTGGGGGGGGTGGGATCCAACCTGCAGGTGGGGACACATTCACAGGACTGACTGTTGCCAACCTTCAGAAAAGAGAAGTCCTTGCCACCTCATTCCCTAAAGACCAATCAGTTTAAAAAGGTGCACTGTTCCACCAATCATATTGTGCCTAGTTGCTGATGCTCTATTCCACCCCTGGAAACTGAAAACTCACCAAATGGGCCACGGGGGTGGGGAGGGAGTGTTGCTGCCTCCCTCTCCTTTGGGTCTAGGATGACTCCAGTGCACTGGAACAATAAATTCCTCTTGCTTTTTGCATCGATTCCGGCTCCGTGTGGTTCACTTGGGGTGAGGGGGTTCCCTGGTAAGCTAAGGCTCGACAGAGTCTTACACTTACAGATCTTTTATGGTATGCTTTAATCAGCTTTCCATCACTATGACAAAATTCCTGAGGTAAATAATTTAAAGGAGATAGGATTTATCTTGGCTCATGGTTTCAGACACCTCCATCAATGGTCCTTTGTTCTGTTTCTTTTTCCTGTGGTGAAGGAAATAATCATAGTTGAGCATGTGGGGCTGAGCAAAGCTGTTCACATCTTGGTAGCTTGGAAGGTGAGGTGCAGAGCAATAGGCCAGGGGGGTGGTGTTCAAGAATTATACCTTCATTTTATATTGTTAATGACCTGCTTCCTCCAACCAAGACCCACCTGCTAATGTTTCTACTATTTCCTGACTGCAACACCTGAGCCTTTGGGAGACATTTCAGATGCAAGCTATGTCAGAGTACATTATGGATTTTATCTTTGTTGACATACCATAGGTCATTGAAGGTTCAGCTGAAGACAGTAGTTGGTGCTGATGCTAGGTCAGGCTTCAAGGAAAACTGGATGTGGATGAAGTGATATGTCTAAGAGAAGTACCGATTTCTCACATGTCATCCATAGCAGTGACAGATTCTGCACACAAAACCTAGTTCTGGGGAGGTGGTGTGTTGTTGTCACGAACCTTTCTTTAGCTCAATCAACTTGCTTTATTTTTATAATTGTGGTAAAAATCATGCAACATAAATTAATCATTTGACTCATTGTTAAATATACAGTTCAGTAATATTAAGTATATTCACACTGATATGCAGACAATATTTTAAAATACACACACACCTATCATTTAATTCAGACTTTATTTTACCAAGGACTTACCCAACACAAATGAAAACCTATGCTCTTATAAAGAGTTAAACACAAATGCTCATAAGCAGTTTAGATTATATTTCTTAAAAAAACAAAACAAAACAAAAAAATCCCCAAAAGTCCACGAACAAAACAACCTATTTATCCCTGAGACAAGGAACAAACTGTAAAGTATCAAAAAACTGGAATGGCATTTATTGTTCTGAAGGGAAAAGGAAACATGCCTGAGTGGGTTTGCATCAAAACACCACACCTTGTAAGCCTCCTGCAACAGCCTACCTTCCTGGCAGAAGATTCCTGCACTGAGCTGCAGCACATGCTACTGTAACTATTAAAGTTTCTTACCTGCTACATATGCAGCTGGAGCCATATGTACTCCTTGGTTGGCGGTTTAGTCCTTGGGAGTTCTGGGGTGTCTAGTTAGTTGATACTGTTGTTCTTCCTATTGGGTTGCAAACCCCTTCAACTCCTTAAGTCTCTTCTCTAACTCTTCTATTGGGGACTCAGTGCTCAATCCAATGGTTGGCTACTAACATCTGCCTCTGTATTTGTAAGGCTCTGGCAAAGCCTCTCAGGAGAGAGCCATGTCAGACTCCTTTCAGCATGCATTTTCTGGCATCCACAATAGTGTCTGGGTTTGGTAACTGTATATGGGATGAATCCCCAGGTGGGACAGTCTCTGGGTGGCCTTTCCTTCAGTCTCTGCTCTACACTTTATCTCCATATATACTCCTGTGCGTATTTTGTTCTCCTTCTAAGATGGACCGAAGTATCCACACTTTGGTCTTCTTCTTGAGCTTCATGTGGTCTGTGAATTGTATCCTGGCTATTTGGAGTTTTTGGGCTAATATCCACTTATCAGTGAGTGTATACCATGTGTGTTCTTTTGTGATTTGGTTACCTCACTCAGGATGATAGTTTCTAGTTCTATCCATTTGCCTAAGAATTTCATGAATTCATCGTTTTTAGTAGCTTAGTAGTACTCCATTGTGTAAATGTACATTATCTGTATCCATTCCTCTGCATATGTAGCAGAGGGAACACCCTCATAGAAACAGGGGGAGGGAGGATGTGATAGGGTGTTTCCAGGAGGGAGGGAAACCAAGAAAGAGGATAACATTTGAAATGTAAATAAAGAAAATATCCAATAAAAAAGTTTCTCACCTGTTAGTAACATTTTTTCCATACTTTCAATTTCTTATTTGAGTTTAGCTCATTACTTATTGTGTTCCTGGCTATAACATATTTATGTTTTAATGAGAATGGCCCCTATAGGCTCATATGTTTGAATACTTGGTTTCCAGTTGGTGGAACTGAAGAGGAGGTGTGATCTTATTGGAGGAGGTATATCACTGGTGTTGGGTTTTGAGACATCAAAAACTCACACCATTTCCAGCATCTCTTATCTCTCTCTGTCTTGTTGTTTCTCAAGATGTAAGCTCTCAGCTACTGTTCCAGTGTCATGTCTGGATGCGTGCTGTCATGCTTCCTGCCACGATGGTCATGGACTAACTCTCTGAAGCTATGTACTGGCTGGTTTTGTGTGTCAACCTGACACAAGCTGGAGTTACCCCAGAGAAAGGAGACTCTCTTGAGGAATTGCCTACATGAGATCCAGCTGTAAGGCATTTTCACAATTAGTGATCAAGGTGGGAGGGCTCATTGTGGGTGGTGCCATCTCTGTGTTGGTAATCCTGGGTTCTATAAGAAAGCAAGGTGATCAAGCCAGGGGAAGCAGGCCAGTAAGCAGCATCAGTTCATGTCTTCTGCATCAGCTCTTGCTTCTAAGTTCCTGCCCTGTGTGAGTTCCAGTCCTGACTTCCTTTGGTGATAAAGAGTAATGTGGAAGTGTAAGCTGAATAAACCCTTTCCTCCCCTTGCTTCTTGGTCATGATGTTTTGTGCAGGAATATAAACCCTGACTAAGACAAATTGGGAAAAGCATAATGGGGCACTCCTGTGACAACCTGACCACGTTTTGAGGAGGACTGTGGACGAACTTTGGAACTTTGGCTAGAAGAGCCAGGGAGTGTTAAGAGCTCTCTGGGATGTTCTGTAGGAGCTTGGAAGATAATGTCTAGAACAGTGCAAACGATGGAAGCCTGGCTTGTAAAATTTCAAAGGGAAGATTAAGGACTCTTATCAGGGCCGTTGCTATTTTGATTTTGAAGATTCTGTGTCTTTGATTAGCTGGGGTTGAAGAATCAGCTGTGATTAACAATATACCAGAACTACTAAAGTAAAATCTTTGCATTACTGGGACTATTGATGCAGGTTAGCTGGAGCTAAGAAATTAGCAGTGTTTAAGAGACCAACATCACTAAAGTGAAATCTGGTGTTTCCTGAGAGCACATTGAAGCTGTGTTCCAGAGGCAACTACGGTTGTTCCTCGTGTTGGCAGCCAGACTTGGTAATGTATAGGAGTCACCCAGGAGGTACTGGTTTTGAAACATGAAGGGGTAGCAGCTGATGCTTGGCACTGTGAGAGCCAGTCAAGGCCATTGGTGAAGGTGCAGCCTCAGTGGCAGTTGAAGGCCCATGACTGAAGGGGTCATGCAGAGAAGTTAAGACCTAGCACCATGGAAAAGAGCCTATGAGAGGTCTTGTGAAATTGTAGTCCAGTTGCAGCTGAAGATAGCAGTGTTTTGGAGATGCAAGTACCATGAAGTGACCACCAAGAACAGCAGCAGCAGTGGCGTACAGGCATCTGGAGCCTAGAAGACCAGGTGTGTGCTACAAATGACAGATCCTCTTGGAGGAGCCCAAGGAATTTATATAAAGGGACTAGCTTGAATGAGTGGAAATTATGAACACCAACTCTGAGTCAGATGCATCTATACTGGCTGCACATTTGGGAATCCTTATCCTAAGAGGGAAATAGTGACCCCCCACCCCCATACCTTCACAGTGCTCAGCTATACCAACGACATGACTCTTAATGGCCTGGGCATGACTATCAGGAACGTTAAGTGAGCTGAAGTTCTAGGGGCTCAGGCAGCAGGAAGGCAGCTTGGCTTCTGATGAGATTCCCCTCGGGTGGGCTCTTCATTGTCCTGTGACTCCCACTTACCAGCTTAGTGAAGATCGCTGAGCTCGCATCCCAGGGCAACTGATCAGTAACTAATGGGGTCTGGAGAGGCTGTTACTTTTAGCACAATGAATTGATACCACTCTTTCCAGATATGTGGACCTCTCAATTCTGAAGCCTCCGTTAGGGTACCCAGCTTGGATGTATTTCTCTGAGGGAGTTCAGATACTGGAGGCCCAAGGGTTCCGAATCTTCCATTACCTTAGGAAGAGTAAACAAGTAAGGCCTAATGCATAGTCAGATTCACCTGGGCTCAAGGTGGAATTAATTTCACTAACTTCTCTTTAAAATACCAAACAGCCCATCATTTGGAGTCTTAAAGCCAAACAGTCAATACCAACTATCCAGGGACCCATTCTCTAGGGTTAGGTGTTCTAGACCAGTGGGGCTGAAAGCAGGAAGAGTGAGAAACTCAGGGGGAGTTAATGCCACACCCACTCCCCATGAGTCCAGCCTGTACCCCCTCTCTGGAATAAAACTGACTATCCACTCTGAATTCAGTGTGTGAAGTGTTCTGGGCCTCAGTGAGTCAGGCCTCGGGCTGCACACAGCAATGGCTGCCAACGAATTCTGGGGTTGACATCTCTATTCTTTTGTCTGACAAATCTGTGCACTGGCCTGTAAGAAAATCAATACTGCTTTTCCTGGTCCCCTGCACAGGTGCAGTGATGGATTATTGTGCCCCCCTCCCCAGCCTCCCTCCAATTTTGTTATCATTTTGCTCTCCGCTTTAGGGCTGAGCATCGATACCATCTCAGAGCTCCCATGACCTTATCCCCTGGCGATCATGTCCCCGGTGACTGAGTGTCGGTGTGACCATAAAGCCAGCCCCGTATCTCCTGGGATCTCAGGGCCAATTTATGAGGCTCATGTTGCTGACGACACCCTGGAGCCTGTCAGGGATGGTCTTTGAGGTTTTACTGCCGAGCTGACCCGTGTGCTGTTCTATTACCTGTGTTTGAAGATGCACCTCTATTAGATCAAATTGCCCCCAGAGTCTGATTCCCTCTACAGTGGCAGTGTGGGTGGCAGGTGCTATAGAAACTTCTAGGCTGCAGCCATCAGTCAAACAGTCCTGCTTCTCTGGCCAGATATCCCACCAGAGTGAGAGGAACCAGGGCCTGCCTGCACTGTGTGATGTGTGCTTGTCCTGGTTCCAGCCTCCGGGACATAGGATGGGAGCAGGACTTCGGAAAACCTCAACAGTGCCTTCAGGCAGAGAGGATGGGACCTGGCTGGAGGCAGATGAGAGTGTGGAAGTGAGGGGTATTGGGCTGTGAGAGGTGCTCTTCTTGTCTCTCCATGAAATATGGAATTCATTACCATCTCCCAGAAGATCTAGGATGGAGGCACCTACAGGGGCTGACATGGGTAGCAGAGATACAGTATCCCATGTGCACAGGGTCCCAAGGCACTCCTGAATAGCCTGGAAGGACCAGTAGAACCCATGGCCATCTCTGCCTCCCTAGTTCTCTCTCTACTCCTCTTTCCTTTTGATTATCTCTTTCTTGGACTCTGTCTCTGTTCCAATTTATCTCTCTGTTTCTCACTTCATTGCTCTCTTTTACTGTTCCATGTTCTTTCTGTCTGACTCTGTCTGTCTCAGTTCTGCATCTGTTTACCTGTCCAATTTGTCAGTTTTGACTCTCTGTCTCTGTGCCTGTTTCTTTATCTCTGTCTACTCCTGTCTCTTTGTCTCTGCATCTATGCATCTCTCTTCCTGTCTCCATCTGACTCTTTCTCCCTCTCTCTCTCCCTTTCCCTCTCCCTTCCCCCTCTTTGTCTCTATCTCTTTGAATTTTGGACAGTCTTTCTAACTCTTTCTATCTGTCTCTGACTCTCTTTTTATGTATCTCACTGTCTCCCTTTTTTCTCCTTCTGTTTCCCTAGTTCTCTGTCTCTAACTATCTCTCTAACTTTATCTTTGATTTTCTAACTCTGACTCTCTTTAACTCTGCATCTTTAACTCCTGATTCTGTCTCTCTGACTCTCTCTTTAACTCTTTCTTCTTTCCAAGTCACTAAGTCTGTATCTGTCTTTCTCTCTAACTCCATCTTTTTCTAATTCTGCCCCTCTCTAACTCTGTCCTCAACTTCTGGTCTTCATTGGAGGCTCAGCTTGTGAACACTCATTGGAGGCTCAGCTTGTGAACACTACCTCTCACTGGTGTTTCACTGGGAGATGGTTGTTCTTTGCAGTGGATACTGAGTGCTCCCTGGAAATGGTGCTTGTGGCCAGTTGCCCAGGTTTCAGCTGTAGTGAACCTCCCTCTGAAAGGCATCACAAGGTTCATGTTTATCTGCACAGGTTTTTTGTTTGTTTTCACTGTTTTTCTTTAAATTTTAGTATTGGGGATTGAAACCAAAGTCCGTTGATTGCTAGGCATCCATTCTAATGCTGAGTCACAACTCAGACATTCATTCATTTTTCTTTTAAGACAGACACTCCCTCTGTAGCCCAGGCTGCCCCTAAGTGCACATCCTCCCTGCCTTACCCTCAAAAGTGCTGAAGTTATAGCTTTTATCCACCAGGCTTAGTGGTTTTCCTTTTCTTAGGGCTAAGCTTGAAGCAAAAGAAATCCAGGTAAATACAGGTTAAACACATAATTTTAAAACTATCTCTTCTTATACACATAGTTGTTGGGCAGGACATACATGATTTTGATTCAGTTTAATTTTGCCATGGTCTTAGGTTCTTGGTTGACCTTCTTGAGAATTTTAGAGGATTTTGGAGAAATTTATTTTAACTGATAGAACGAGTAAAACCTAAAGGCCCAAATAAACTTTAAATTTCAGTAAGGATTAATGCCTAGCAATGGGGCCAGGGGAGAAGTCTCCATTTCCAGAAAGATAAAGATAGGATACACATGACATCAGATTCTGCTGGCTGTGGAAAGGTCAGTTTAGGGCTACTCATGACATGGTATCCTGCTGGCCAGTTGTGTGAAGAGGCCAACATGGAGACAGGTGGTGACTTAGCTGCACACAGAGGTCAATGTCAGCATCTCCTACCCTCTGCTTTAGGTCACCTACAGTCCCCTTCTTGTGCTGAGAGTGGTGCAGACTTCTGGCCTGCAGTACCGTGGCCCTGCTAGAGGCTGTTCTATTCCGTCCTCAACCTCTGTACCTCCTCATCCTACATTCCTAGATCTGTGACCCTCATCCTAGCAGATCAGAACATGCAGACACTGCTGTTAAGGGCTCCTGTGTACAAGGAGGAAAAGGGAGGTAGGATTTCCCAGGAGAGGAAGAGGAGGAGAGGCTGGGCTGAGAAATAAGGAGGAGATGACAAGAGCAGGTCAGTGTCTCCAAGGATGAAGGGACATGGAGGAGAGAGGTGAACAAAATTACTCCTGGGCCCACAGCAGCTCATGTGAGACTGAACCCAGTCTAACTGAAGGCTACTGCTGCCTCTAGCTCCCCACTGCCAGTCTGGCAGCTGTGAACTCTTGCACAGTTCCCTATGCATGAGACACCCTGCAAACCCAAAACCCCAAGCTTTCCAGACAGGGACTGCCATTGCATTTCTCGTCTCCATTTCTCCTCCTCCAGCAGACTCTTCAGTATTTTGGTGTGGCAAAGCTATCTGATGTCGTCAAAGACACAGGCTCTTAGCTTTATTATCCCAGTTTTAGAGATGAAACAGGTCTATATTCCTTTCTCAGAGACTGAACCATCAGCCAAAGAACATACATGGGCTGGACCTAGGCCTCTTGCACATATGCAGCAGTTGTGCAGCTTGCTTTTCATATGGGTCCTGAACAATTGGATCAGAGGCTATCCCAAAAGCTGTTGCCTGTCCATGGGATATGGTCTACTGTCTGGGATGCCTTCTGGCTTCAGTGGGAGAGGAAGTGCCTAGCCTGCAGAGACTTGATATGCCAGGGTGAGAAGGATACCCAGGGAGGGCCTACACCCTCTCAGAGGAGAAGTAGGGGAGAGGGGATTGTGGGAGGATTCAAAGTGAATAGAAACAACCCTGTTTTTTTTTTTTTTTCACATTGAAACCCTGTAACATTAGTCTTAAGCTGCAGCATTAAGCAGCATGGAGAAGATAGCAGCCAGCCCTCAGCTGTCTGGCCAGGACCAGCTTTTGCTATCCTGAGTGCCATATATTAGCATAGACAGAACTGTGAGATCCAGTGAGGTATCATGGTGGAGAGCAACAGAGTACTCCACGGGCTGGTAAGCCCGCCACTAGGCATCACAACCGTCTTTGTGGGTGTACGTGCTTGGTAGTGTTGTGTGAGTAGACAATGACAAGAAGCTCTACCTCCCAAGGGTGCCCAGTCTTCTGACTGGACTGTCTTACTGTTCCTTGTGATAACTGTATGAGCAGACAGGAAGCTTTCTTACACATCAGAAAACCAAGATACAGGAAGGCCAGTCTCTCCAGGCTACAATTCAGGGTCAGAATCCAGGCTTACCTGAACCTGGATGTAGGCAAAGTCAAGGTTACTCCTGCAGATGAGGCTTACACTTGTGATCCATGCAGGTGAGCCCCACCGTGAGAAACGCTGGACAGGCCCAGGTCCATTTGTGTTACAGAGCTGAATTTCTTGCATAGCTCTTCACTTACAGTTAAAACTTGTTGTGTCGGCAAGTCAATGAATAAGTTGTTTCAATGGTAGATGCATGTGTCTCAGACTCAGCTCACACTGAACTGAGATAAATGCCTGGAGTACTGGCCTCAGGCCTTGGAAGTTGGATACTAATACTGTGTCTATGTGAGTTGAATTGATGTATTTGAGTCATCAGTTTGAGAGTGGGGATGTGATTTTCAGAATGCTAGTTAACTATGCAGTTTGAAAGGCTTGTATGTTTTAGGCATCTCCCAGCGAGAGAGGCAAAGGGCATGCATTCTTGACTCTTAGCAATTCAACTGCAATATGTCAGCTTCCAGCAGGAAACCTGATCTGAATGTTTGCTCCCTGCAACTCCGAGAGTCAATAATTCACCATTTTAGGGTTTGGGCCATTAACACAGAGCAGCTTGAGACTGCATTCTCCATTGATCAGATAAACAAGTCCTCGGTATTTTATTACAAAGTGATGGACCAATTTAGCCATCTTTTCACCAACAATGGACTTACAGTGGATGTGAAATGGCAAGAAGTCAGATTCTTCAGGGACAGAGAAGAAAGGAGCATGAAGCAGAGACACCTACCATGGAAATCCATCCAGACAAGGAACATATTAAATTCCACCCAGACATTGGGCCAAGATTTGCAGAACAATGATTAGCTTTTTTTTTCCTTTGTTAATTTTTTTTGTTCCATTTTACATTCAGTGCTACATTTTATACTTATAGCATAATTTCAGCTTTATCAATCTCATGGAAATACATTAGTTATATTTGTGAATCCTTGATGCATGGTTTAAAGATAGTATGGGTAAGCAGGTTGTGACTGTCTTTTGTGGCAACAGCAGACAGGACGATCAGACGTAGAGTGAGAAGTTTCTGTATAGAGGAATTGACAAGAGATGATGTGCTTAGCTTCCCATCATTGTTGCTAAGTGTTTGGGGGATATTTGTCTTCCATGTAGCCCCTAACAACACTAAGGAGGCTGTGTATGGGAACATACCCATAAAATGAGTTCACAATGGCCACATGTGGCTCCCCTGTCATCCCATCACACACATACTTGGAGGATAAGCTCATCTCATCCCCAGCACCTTTCCATGATTCCCCCTGGCATGTACTGTGAATAACCCTCTCAATGACTCAGGAGTCCCTGCTTTTGGAGGCTGGGTATACCTGCAACTGGCTTCATTTGAGGGCATTGATGCTTGGAAGCTTACAGGTGGGGGTGGAGTAGATGTGGCCCAGAAGGAAGAATGCTCTGGCAGAGGAGGGTTTCTGCAGAGCAGTATTGTCAACAAATATCTTCTTAGGAGTAAACTGACAGTATTGATTGTGAGACTGAATCAAGAGAATAAATGGAGAAAACAATCACTTTTGTAGCCACAAGCCAGGAGGAGGTGTCTGCCACAGGAATAGACTTTATTAGCACAGATCTTTGAGATATCCATAAATGAAGAACTCACATGGGCAATGAAACCCCGAGGACTCTCACGGACACAGCTCCCTTGAGGAATCATATGGAGGAAATCCCATGGGACATGCACCCAGAATAAAACACCATCAAACAAGTGAAGAAATGAGCCACAATCAAGGGAGAGAAGAACCAGGACTCCACACTGCAGGCCTGGGAGTCACCAGAAATGGATCCGAAATCAACCTGATAGGAGTCTAAGGAAACAGGAGATCACTCAAGAAATAAATGCCGTTACTACACTGAGAAGCCAGATCACCAAATGTGTGTGAAATGAAAGGGTAATAACAAAGTTAATAAAGAGTGGTTAAATTCGATGGTGGAAACTCAGAATCTGAATCCAAGCTAGTATTCCTGTACATAGAAGCCAAGACAGAGCTTAAGGGATGACCCAGAATGTCACCAGAAAACAAGCTACATTTGCTACACAAGTATTGGAAATGGTAAGGAGAGGCCAGCGTGTCAGAAGGCGGTTTACACTAAGATTCCCAGGACACAATACAGTTGCACAAATATTCAATCCCAGGTCACGAAGCCCAGGGACTCGCAGGCAGGAGAGTGAGAAATGTCTCACCTAGACAGAATTAGAAGAATCCACAGGCAAGGACACACTCTTTCATCTCATGAAAAAAAGGACATTGTTGAGGGGGAGACGGTGCACATGGCAGTGGGCTGGGGGTTCTCAGCATTCACACAGATGAGAAACCCTCTGTTGAAGAAATTTCAATTCTAGTTAACCAATGTGGGGAAACATTGCAATACCAAGGTATGGGCTGAACTCTTAACACTATACGACCCCAGGACTGTCACCCCAGAACTCTGTGACCTATGGGGTATCTCACCCTAACAATGTCTCACCCCAGCAGTGTATCACCCCAGCACTGTGTCACCCCAGCACTGTGACACCCCAGCACTGTCACAGTTGCTGGGTCATTCTGATAGCATGTCACCCTGGTGCTTGTCATCCCAAATGTATGCTAACATAGCAGTGTCTCACCCCAACACTGTGTCACCCCAGCACTGTGATCCCAGCACTGTGTCACCCCAGTACTGTCTCACCCCAGCACTGTGTCACCCCAGCACTGTGTCACCCCAGCACTGTCTCACCTCAGCACTGTCTCACCCCAGCAGTGTCTCACCCTAACACTGTCTCACCCCAACACTGTGTCACTCCAGCACTGTGTCACCCTGGCAGTGTATCACCCCAGCAGTGTTTTCATCAGCACTGTCTCATCCCAGCATTGTCTCATCCCAGCACTGTCTCACCTCAGCACTCTGTCACCCCAGCACTGTCTCACCCCAGCAGTGTATCACCCCAGCACTGTCTCACCCCAGCAGTGTATCACCCCAGCACTGTGTCACCCCAGCACTGTGACACCCCAGCACTGTGTCACCCCAGCACTGTGACACCCCAGCAGTGTCTCACCCCAGCACTGTGACACCCCAGCAGTGTCTCACCCCAGCACTGTGTCACCCCAGCACTGTCTCACCCCAGCACTGTGTCACCCCAGCACTGTGACACCCCAGCACTGTGTCACCCCAGCAGTGTATCATCCCAGCACTATGTCACCCCAACACTGTGTCACACCAGCACTGTCTCACCCCAGCACTGTGTCACCCCAGCAGTGTCTCACCCCAGCAGTGTCTCACCCCAGCACTGTGTCACCCCAGCACTGTATCACCCCAGCACTGTGACACCCCAGCAGTGTCTCACCCCAACACTGTGTCACCCCAGCACTGTCACCCCAGCACTGTGACACCCCAGCAGTGTCTCTCCACAGCACTGTGTCACCCCAACACTGTGTTACCCCAGTACTGTCTCACCCCAGCACTCTGTCACCCCAGCACTGTGACACCCCAGCAGTGTCTCACCCCAGCACTGTGACACCCAAGCAGTGTGTCACCCCAGCAGTGTCTCACCCCAGCACTGTGACACCCCAGCAGTGTCTCACCCCAGCACTGTGACACCCCAGCAGTGTCTCACCCCAGCACTGTGTCACCCCAGCACTGTCTCACCCCAGCACTGTGTCATCCCAGCACTGTGACACCCCAGCAGTGTCTCTCCACACAGTACTGTGTCTCTCCATCAGTGGGGCTGAATCAGTCCTGGAAAGTAGTCTTTGTGGCAAGATGGTTCACACGACAAGTTTCAAATCTTCAAAACACAAAACCACTTTGGAAAAACTCAATTGAAAAGGAGAAAAGCACAACATTCAGTGAACAAATATAACAAAATTCATCTTCCACCAAGGGCAAAACAATTCCCCAAGCCTATAAAACTTCAGCAGAAGTGGAGTCAGGGAAGTACAAACTTGGGCCAAAAGCAAAAGTTAGAAACTGCCTGGGAGATAAAGAGAAAGTGGGGTGAACATATTTCCATAGGCAGTGGGCAGAGCTCACAGCAGTGGGCACACACTGTGATGGCTTGGGGAGTTTCTTAGGACCAAGAGGGAATATGGAGTTGATATGAGTTAAATGTGTATATGGCAGCCTTCAGAACAAGTGTGAAATTAAGGTTCTATGGAGACTGGAAAAACAGGTGCCAGTGTGAGAGGATAGATGATGAATGGCTGATTATAGGTTAATAATAGGTAGGTGGATAGATAGTGGGATGGTTTGTGTATGCTTGGTCCAGGGAGTGGCACTATTAGGAGTTACGGCCTTATTGGAGTAGGTGTGTTACTGTGGGTGTGAGCTTTAATACCCTAGTCCTAGCTGCCTGGAAGTCAATCTTCTCTCAGAGGCCTGCAGACGGAGATGTAGAACTCTCAGCTCCTCCTGCACCATGCCTGCCTGGATGCTGCCATGCTTCTATTTTGAGGCTACTGGACTGAACCTCTGAACCTGTAAGCCAGCCCCAACTAAATGTTGTCCTTACAAGAGTTGCCTTGGTCATGGTGTCTCTTCACAGCAATAAAACCCTAACTAAGACAGATAATAAGATCTATCATTATAATTGGACTCATTGTTCAACTGAATAAAAAGCAAGACTCACTATGCCAGTGCCAAAAAAAAATCACTTTACACATAAACACCTTATGCACATATAAATAGGACCAGGCAAACATTAATAGGCAGCCATGTTTATATCTGGAGTTTCGGAAGATAGAGTGTTAGAGTGTCTATAGGTTAAGATGGCCATCTGTTCACAGCAAAGGGATGACCCCATGACTCAGGAGAGCATCTAGAGTGTGAGCAACAGGCACAGGGTTACCCATCAGATGGGGCTCTTGTATCAAAGTGATTCAGAGGTTCTTTGCATAGCTCTGAATCCTGGAAATGTAAGGTCAGGGTGCCGGGGTGGATTCTGGTGAGAACATTTGCTGGGTGCAGATGCCCTTTTTGTCCCCCTAATGCAGGCTCTACTCTCTGACCACACAGCCTTCAAGCAGGCATCACCCCAGCACTGTTGTGCTGGGAATTATGCCTTTGATTTTGGGGGACACAAGTGAGTCCACCATACATGTGGTATCAAACAGAAAACAGAGCAGCAGGAGCTGACCTGTGGTCACGGCAGAATCTCCAGCTAGGAGGACAGCACACAGGCTCTTTGCTATAGGGTGATGTCCCCCATAGAAGGAGTACACCACTGCTGCTCTGGCAGCTCTCCTGCCTTGGGGCCCGCAGTGTGTTGTCCATGGATCCCAATGCTGTTTTACTCCTTGTCTGTCCTGCTCCCTCAGGGTCATGCCTTTCCCCTAACCACCCTGTCTGCTACACAGTCCTCTCTCCAGGAAAATCTGGGTTTCTATTGTGGACATTTATGACATGGTTTCTTGTGGCAGAGCCTCTGCCCTTCGGGGTGTGTCAATGGCACATGAGTTGAGTTCCCAGTCTCAGTCTCTGCTCTCAAACCTCAGGTTTATAAGGCTACCAGAAACATGTCACACTGACCCTTAAAGAGTTCTGCTTTTGCTGGAAGCAGAGCTGTGTACCATGGTCTCTTCCAACTAGTGTTTTATAGTCTTACCTCCTTTGACATTGTTTCTGTGTTTAGTTGCAAGTCAAAAAACAAAACAAAAAACAACAACAACCAATCAACCAACCAAAAAACCAAACCAAACAAACAAAAATCAACCATACCAAACCAATCTATGCAATCTATCAGAGTTGGCTGTTTAAACCACCTCACCAATGATCACTTCCAGTTTCTTGCTTCTGTGAACAGTGCAAATGTGGAATTCTTGTCTCACACTAATTGTTCCAAATCCATACAGCCTGCAGATTTTGCCCCTTCCCAGCACAGAGGAGAAGCCAGGTTGTGCCACATTTCCATGTCCAATCAACAGGACACACAGATTCTAAGAGGAATGCCTTGACTTGTGAAGTTTACTGTCTACGATCAAAACAGGACAACATGTCCACTTCTCATCTCCCCTTTGCAAATACTTAGCAGACATCAATAATTATCCTTACATTAATACCTAACACTCAAAAGTTCTAACGAATCTGTTAGCTTCTAACATTTTAAGTATAAAGATTTCTTAGTGATTCCAATCGAGTCCAGTGGTGAAAGGTCATCATAGAGAAGTTAAGTATTCAGCAATTCTGGGTTCAGTTGTTTTAGGGAAGAAATGAGAAGCCATGATCACTCTGTGCTGGCCAAGAGGGGCCACTACCGTGGCTCAGGCAGGACTTGGTGACACAAGGAGGTCCTGGGTAGTGTTTCTACTGGTTAGGAAGGTTCTTCCCAAAGAGGTTGATGGTGGGCATTCTCACCTGGAGTGTGGTCTTACAACTACCTGCCTGCAGGATGCCACCCATCTCTCTCCAGCTCAGCCTGGAGAGAAGGCACAGACAAATCCAGACCTATAGCTACCACACCACAGGAGCAGTCCTGTGGAGCAGATGATTGTCCATTGGCTCTTCATTTCCCACTGCTTCCCTGAGGGTCTTCTCTGGACCTACTATAGTACCATCCAAACCCTGCTGTGAGGTGATGCTTGCTGGAGCCTATCTCCAGGCCGCTCAGTGTTCAGGGTGTGGATGATCCCTGATATTCCTGGACACCTCCAGACCTGCTCAGGAGAGGAGGCTGAAGAGGTAACTGGAGCTTTGCCTTCGTGAATACTAAGGAACCAAACTTGACAGAGGCTTCTGTAATGGAGGGAGCTGTCACCTGTTAACCACTCAGTCCCGGAGACTGGATTCTGGGAGACAGGTGGATCTGGGACGCTTCTATATCCTTGTTGAGAAGGGACTTGTCAGAGAAGACCAGCAACTCCCTCCTTGGTCTACTGGGTGAGTGACACCCTCATGACAGCAGAATGGAAACCATGAAGTGCTGTGGGTGTGCACAGAGGGTGGGATGAGGGAGTAGCAGGGACCGGAAGGGGAGGGGGAAGAGGAGGGGGAGGCCTGGACCTGTCAGCTACAGCCACAGGCTTTTCTGCTCCTGGGCTCCCAATAAAAGGCTTCTACCCCTGGAGACCTGGTGTATCCTTCACTACCCTGGAACACTTACTTCTGCCACATTGTTCTTGCTTATCCTGGTAGTCCAGGCTGCTGCCATGGCTGAATTTATTTCTGGGGCTTTGAAGCTAGTCAGTCCTAGGCCAGTGGCTTTTTGAGGGCTGGGACTGCCACACTGAACTACAGTGTTTCTTCTCCTCTGTCTGACTGTCAGACTGTCCCTCCTTTATCAGCCCTGGAGCTCTGACAGGATTGAGAATTGGTTTACAATGAGGGATCCATTTTCTTATTCACTTGCTTATTTATGTGATATATATATA
>NW_022196914.1:34459658-34462952 GCF_008632895.1 Mastomys coucha | reverse complement strand
ATATATATATACATTTACACACACACACATATATATATATACCTTAAAAATAAATGTCAGGAGCAATGAGGGCTAACCGATGGCAAGGGCAGGCAGCCTGTCTCCTTCTGGGTGGTGGCCGGCTGGGCATCGATCCTCAACCTCATAATGTAGTCTAATAACGGCTCTATTACCGCCGCCCGCCAATTGGCCCAGGCGCCCTCCAAATGAGCCACAAAGAAGCCAGCTTGTCAATATTAATTCCGCCCCGGAGATGACTTGTTACCGGAGAGCAAAGGTGTTCTGGCTGGGGCTGAACAACTTAACTCCTTGTCTCATAAAATTTAAGCTGCTATTGATCGTCTTCTTCTATTGTGTGAAAGATTAAACATGCGTGCTTGCATGCACACACAGGCACAAGCACACACACACTGGCACACTTGGGAGGCGGCGCCCACACAGGCGCCCGCCTAGATCAGGCAGGCACAGCCCCGTCTCCCCACCTACCCCGCATCATTCAGCAACTCGAAGCAAATTAAATCAATGAATTCATCCCAGCAGATGGCCACTTTAACACTCAGTTAGCCTTTAGATAATTGAGCGTTGACTCCGGAATCATAAAATGGATGGCTCGTTTGTACGTTTTACTGAAATAGATCGCCGAGGTTAAATAAATGAAATCCCATTTGTCAGGCAGTAATAAATGGGTTCCCCTTCTGCAAACAGCTCTGTTTGGCCTAATAAATACAGGGACGTTACAGCGCTCCTCCCGCGATGGGGTTACGGCTTAATGAAATGGTCTTCCCTCTGCTTGTTTTTGCCTCCTCCTGCACCGTGTGATAAGTAGCAAACCAACGAAGCTTGTAATTACAATCTTACAGAAACCCGGCCAATCTGTATATAAATCTCACCCTCCAATTACAAGATGTAATAATTTTGCAGTCAAGCTGGTAATGAGGTCTAATACTCATGCCTGCGATAATCCCCGCTGGATGCTGACTCTATCAGATGTTAGCTTTGTAATTATACTGGCAGAAAATCATTATTTCATGTTCAGCAGAAAAATGAGGTTGGTGGGAAGTTAATTTTCTCTATGCTCTGTGAAGCATAGACAAAATTTTAATGATTTAATCATTATGGTTATCCCTTTTGCAATTGACCCGCGTTACTTGTGTAGAAACACTGGCATGCTTAAAAGTCCCTGTTACCCAGTAAAGCTTGCCAGGTATGCAGCTTTTAATGTAAGAATAACTGTACACAATTAAACTATTACCCTGCCGACAGGCAGGACTCATTCCATCTTCAGTTTTCATTATTTATGTGTGCCATTCATGGAAATGTTTGTGTCTTGCCCACACAATAGCATATGGCTAATTTATATAAAAAATTTGATTTGAGCTTTTCTGATGAGGTCAGCCCTAACGAAACAGCATCACAGAAAAACAACCCAAACAGATGAAACCTGAGGGTGGGTCTAGAAAGACAGTTACAGCATCTCTGGTAAGAAATAACAAAAAAATGGAAGAAGTAGTATCGGCAACCTACTGTGGGAACAAAATTGACTTCTCGAATAGGAGACTAATATTCTTGACAGCATTGGTGGGCCATTTATAAGCAATGTACTTTTAAATACAGTTAAACCATCTGCCAAAGCATGATTTTCTTTTCGTATTTTTGGTGACTCTTTGGGGATGTGAGGATACATCACAGACAAGGATACTGCACAAAAAGCAACCCAGTTCTTCACAGAGGAATATTCATTGTCCCTGGGAGGAGGTGTCTCCCAGCAGGCTCTGGACAGAGTGTGCCACTCCCAGGCCTGGGTACTGTGGACAATCTAGCTTTGTTTTGAAAGATCAAACTTGTTAGAAGAGTGTCCCTGGTCAGTGAGTGTTGCTAACTTAGCCTCTGCTGTGTTCTGCAGCCTTGCCCCAGGCTCTAACTGAGCCCATCCCCACCTAGGGCTGTACTGATTGATCTGGGGTGGAAGAAATCAGGTATGGGGGAGGTATCTTGTCCCTGGTTCCATGTGTCTTCTTTTCTTGCTTTTCCCTTCTTGCAGAAGAAAACCTTCCAAGACAAATTTAACTGCTATACTTCTAAGGGCTGTTCCTGGTAGACTCTGAGGACTGACAGAGCCAGCTCCTGTCCTGATACCAATGAGGAATTGTGTTGTGCCCTAAAGTGAGAAGATTCATAGAAAAATATTATGTAAATTCCTTTATAAGAGTTCCAGATTAGTGGGTCAGCTTTGGGCTATGCCTCAACCTCAGATATACTATTTAAATGACAGGTCTCTGCACACAATGCTACATGTGGGCTATACCATAGTGCATCTATGAGTTGTGGAACTTTCCAGAAGTATGCTGTTTGTCACACCTTGCCTGAAATCAAAGCGATTCTGGCTCATTTGATGATTAGAGGTAGTGGGTTCCTATCTTATCAAACATGAGAGTGAAAAGTTCTAGCTCCTTCTTCCCTATCATCCCCTCCAACTCTGTCAAAGTGTGTTCCCATTTCCTGTAAAAACCCCACAGTTCCTACATTTTAGAAAACAGCATGTGTAACTTCATTCCTTCAACCCCCGCATCTCCTCTGGCATCATAAATTTTGGGAAATGACCAGATAAATCAGAGAAGAGGCCAGATCTCATGTTGGATATTTTCTAGTTAGTAGAACCTGCAGTTTCTGTTTGGTCAGCTTGCATAGCTGGGTACAGTCAGTGAAAAAAAACATGAGAACAAGTGCATGTAGCAAACAGGGGCTCGGGCTCACAGGGGACAGAGCACAAGGCACACAGAGGGCAGGGCACAGGGCTCACAAGAGACAGAGCACAAGGCACACGGAGGGCAGGGCACAGGGCTCACAGGGGACAGAGCACAAGGCTTACAGAGGACAGGGCATAGGCCTCATGGGGCATAAAGTTCACAGGGCACAGTGCTCACAGAGGACAGGACTTATAGGTCACAAGAATCACAGGAGACAGGGCACAGGGAACACAGGGGATAGAGCTCACAAGACATGGGGCTCATAGGGCTCACATGGTTCACAGGACTCAAAGGGAGAGAAGGGACATGGATCAGAGGGGACAGGACTCATAGAGGGATATGGCTCTTGTTTCCAGGATTTTAGCTGGAAGCTGAGTTTGGCTGGGAAGCACCCTCTGCTCTACTCTGGATAAGGCAGCCACACCCAGACTCTGGAGCAAGAAAGACTAGAACTGTCTCTTCTGTGCTGTCTGTCATCCTAGCAGAACACAGGGATCTAGGCACTTGGAGACACCAGGAAAAAGAGGATGTTTTTCAGGGTTGGGAA
>NW_022196914.1:34445428-34459648 GCF_008632895.1 Mastomys coucha | reverse complement strand
CCACTGCACTAGGATGCTTTACTGGTCAGACAGACACTCATGCACAAACATGCTCACCCCTGTACTCTCATTCCACATGCCACACCTGTACACCCCAAGTCCCACAAATATACCCACATGAACTACACATACATGTCTTCCCCGAGTCTCTAAACCCACTGAGTGAACACTGGTTTTTAGCTGAATCAGAACACACCTGGCTTCGTCAACTGAGAAGCCTTCTGCATAGCTCTCGCCTCCTCCGTTCTCCACCTCCAGCTTCCTCTGTTGCCTTCTCCAAGGGTAACCAGGACAACTTGATCTAAGGCTCTCTCCTGGCCTTTCTCATGGGGAGCTCATCCCACTGATTCTGAGGGTTAGAGGAAAGAGGCTCTAACCACCCCTATTGTACCTGTCACTGCAGCTTGATGGTACATAGTAAGGAATGCTCCACTGTTCCTATTGCCTTTTGCTCCATGGGTGGGGAATTCTATGATTTGTAAACACTACATCTCAAATGGAGGGGTCCCTTTATCCCCTTGTCTCCCTGGAGTGGAGAATCTGAAAGAGAAGACTTAGTGCGGAGCCTCCTGATGCCTGCATCCTAGCCCATACTAAGACAGATGCTTAACACTAGGCCAGGTATCTCACTTAAAAGTAGGTAACTTAAAGTAGGTAAGGCTTTCATTTGTTCATCTAGTGACTAGGAAATTATGAGATCCTTGAGGATAAGCAGCTATTTTTCTACATGCCCTGATTTTTTTCTTCTTTCTTTAAGTTCTGGCAGGGGCTAGAGATGGCTCAGCAGTTAAGCGTGCTTCCTGGTCTTTCAGACAACACCAGCTTAGTTTTCAGCAACTGTGCTGGGGAGGGGGTCATAATCACCTGTAATTCCAGTTAGAGCTAGGGCATCTGAGTCCTCTTTTGGCCCCCATAGCCACCCACATTCATGTACATACACCCACATATGGATGTACCTATGATTAAAAAATGAAGAAATTAAGGGGGCAGTCAGGAAT
Source organism: Mastomys coucha (assembly GCF_008632895.1). Taxonomy (NCBI): domain Eukaryota; kingdom Metazoa; phylum Chordata; class Mammalia; order Rodentia; family Muridae; genus Mastomys; species Mastomys coucha. The sequence goes on along the minus strand of NW_022196914.1, from coordinate 34,458,650 downwards.
GCACTTTTGAGTCTTGATAGAAGTCTGAATTCATTTAATTAAGTATTTATATCACAGTTTGGCATAAAGTATAGTATACTAAAAGTCAAGAATGTGTGGTCTCTACCTTGCTTGGCAAGTCCAGGGTTTAAGGACAAGATTTAAGAAGGCAAAGGGACATCTGTTTATGACTAATATCTTAAGCATCTGTCACAAAATGTGACCGGTGGCTAACCCCACCTTGTGCTTAGAAGAGCTGACTTCCCTGTCTTTGCCCTGCTCTACCTGTGTTTACAGGTTTTCATGGGTAGCTTTGATGACTCAGTTTCTAAAGCTAATGTGTTAGAATTACAGAGATTTTGCACATTGGTACAACAAGGCAGGGACCATCTCTAGCCAAGAACCCCTTTCTACTGGGCCTTTCACAGCGTGTCATCTAGAGAAACAATAGGCCGTAGTTCTACTGGACCATACTCTTGCAATACTGACTTCATGCTCTTTATTTTCTTCTAGTCTCTTTGTCATCGAGGCATATGATTTTAAGTATATTTTCGTGCCCCAAAGTTTAACATTTAAAAAATTTGCTTCAAGATGAAACCTCCTTATATGTCCCAGCACCATGTGCAGGCGTTCATCAGTATGTTATCCACCCACACAGACTCAGAAGGGAGCATTTTTGAATTACAGGGTGATTTGAGAAAATTCTAAGTCCTTTTGATATCACAAAACATGTTAGAGCAGCAAGCAAGGTGTTTACAAAGAGCCATGCGCTTGCCCTGGGGGCTGTGTTCCCAGACACCAGGTGTTTCTAGATGCTTTTTGGATCTCTGGATGCTTGGTGGGCATGCTCCCCCATTCTTGGTGTCTGACCTTTTCCAGATCTTTCTGAAGCTTCCCTTCTGCTTCATTGACCACACTGATGCCTGTCCATGTTGACAGATCCTGAGGAACATCACAGATGTCTCTGCTCTTTCTAGTCAAGCAATAATGAAGTTCCTTCATTTTAGACTTTTACTTATTACTATTTTGAAGCTTTGCATTTCTTTGACTAATGCTTCCCAGTTTCTGTTTGTCCTCCAGGTATTAGCAGCAGGCAGCTGCTTAGCTTCTCTCTTCTGTGTTAACATCACCAGATCTCACATGTATGATGACTGTACTGTATTTGTGTCTGGCTTACTCCACTTAGCATCACAGCCTCCAGTTTTATTGATATGACTGCAAGTGACTTAATTTTCTTCTTTTCAAAGATGGAATAATATTTCAGTATGCATATATGCCAGTGAATTCATTGGTTCTGTCACCATTTCTCAGGCTGTTAGCTGATAGACACTCTGGTTGATGCTCAGGACATCAGTGATGGATAATCAAGTTATTTCTGGCTCTCCAGTATTGAGAATGGTGCTGTATCAAGACAAGAATGTGCATGTCTCTTCTAGAAACTATTTCCATGATGGCTGACTATTTCCATGTTGGTAGCCTTAATTTTCACTCCACCCATGGTGTATGGGGCTCCTTTTCTTTCATCCTCAGCAGTACTCACTGCCTTTTGTTTTCAAGGTTAGTCAGTCTTACCAACATGAATTAATATGTCATAGTGTGAGTATGTATGTGTTTCATGTGTGTGTAGGTTTATGTGAATATTAGTATGCATGTGTTTGGAGGCCAGAACAATTTCTGCTGTCATTCCTCAGGCACTGTCCATGATGTTGGTTGAAGCAGTCTTCTTCTTCTTCTTCTTTTTTTTTTTTTTAGGTTGTAAAAAGCTGTCTTTATTTTATTTTATTTTATTTTTGGCTTTTTTTAAAGATATTTTCTTTATTTACATGTCATATGATATCTCCTTTCTCAGTTTCCCCTCCAAAATACAATACAATAAAATAAACTAATAAACAACAGAAACAAAAACAACAACAACAACAAAAACCCCTGTTCCCTACCCCCTCTCCCTGCTCACCAACCAACCCTCTCCCCATTCCTGACCCTGGCATTCCCCTATACTGGGGCATAGAACCTTCATAGAGCCAAGGGTCTCTCACTGGCCTGGAGTTTGCCAAGTATGTTAGGCTGGTTGGCTAGTGAGCCCAGGAATCTGCTTGTTTCTACTTCTCCTGTACTAGTATTGCAAACATGCACAATCATACTTTTTACATGGGTTGGAGGTTATACTCATATGCTCATGCTTGCAATCATGTTTACCAGCTGAGCCCTTATTTTCACTGTGATGCTGAGTGTCCTTCCTTCAACTTTGGCCATTTGCATGTCTTTTATCTAGGTTCTTTGCTCTTCATTAATAAAGGGTTTTTTTTTTTTTTTTGGTTTTGTTTTGTTTTGTTTTGTGTTATCGAACTGTTTACATTTCTTATACATTTTGAATATGAACTCCATTTTAATGTGATCTTACAAATATTCTCTCTCATTCTCTGTTGGGTATACACTCTGTTTTAGATGTGAGCTTGCAAATCTTCTCTCCCACTCTCTAGATTCTCTTTACTCTTCTGTCTCTTTTGCTGTGCAGAAGTGTTTTAGTTCGAAGCAAATATTTGCTTTTCTTTCCAGGATTTGGGGGTTGTTATCTGTAACATTCTTGTCCATTTTCCCCTTATACATTTTTCTATTGGGCCACAGTTTGGACACTTAGGTTTAATGTCTATCGAGTTGGACATTAGTGTGTAATGTCTATCGAGTTGGTTTTTATATGTGACACAAGGTCTCATCTTGTTCTGCATGTGATAATACAGCTCTCCTAGAACTGCTTATTGAGTTGCTGTCTTAATATGCGTGTTGCCAGCAGCATTGTCAAAGATCAAGTACCTCTGTGAGCTATTCTAAACATGACTCATCCTTACATCTGATTCTAGGCTGGCACCATCCTGTCTGTCACGGCTTCCTACTAGCTCTCAAAATCATGTAATACACTCTATTCCTCTTCTTGTTCTTCCTCTTATTCTTCCTCTTGTTCTTCTTATTGTTCTTCTTGATCTTCTTCTCCTCTTCCTCCTCCTCCTCCTCTTCTTCCCCTGCTTCTTTCAAAATATACTGCGTTTTTAAACAAGTCGTGCAGCAAGGCAAATATCACTTGAGGCAAAGCATCAGCTTTTAAATATCAAACTAAAAAGACAGTCTGATCTCCACAGTGTTAAAATTGTTGGTGACTAATATCTCTTCTCTCTTTGACAATGCCTTCATTTCTCCTTCATGCCAGAGGGATAGTGCTTCTGGTTATAGAACTCACACTTCACAGCTCTTTTACTTGAGCATTGAAAAAGTGCTAGGCCTACTCCTTCTGCTTCCAACTTTTGAGCTAAAAAAACCCCAAAACCAAAGAAACAAACAAACGAAAAAAACCTTAGCTGTCATTCACATGGAATTTCCTGTAATCATGAATAGGCGTCCCCTGCAGTCATAAATGTGTTTCTTCTGCAATCATGACTGAGCCCTGAAGTCATGAGTCCTCTGCAGTCCTGGGTGGTGTCCCCTGTGGTTATGTTGTGCTTTCCTCAATCATCTTTCCTTATATTCGTGTTTGTTCTTCACTGTTAAATGTATCTCTGTGTGGTCTGTGCAGGTTTCTGTTTGTTTCTTGTCTCGTGTGTCTGGTTTGTGTTTGGTCATCTGGGAGGTATAGCAACAAGTTTTGCTTTGATTCAGAAGCTTAGTTCTCTGCATCTATAGATACTTTCTTAACTTGTTTCCTTTTTTTCTTGTGTCCATCCCTTTGAGTTCTTAAGAACTTTAATGTCGAGTCTTATGCTGTTGCATAGGATCCAGGATCTCTTCATTAAAATTTGTCTCTCCCTCTCACTGAGTGTGTGTGTGTGTGTGTGTGTGTGTGTATTGTGTGTGCACATTTTGACATGCCCCCAAACATATGAGTATGTCAAAAGACAACCTTGGATATCGGAGTTTGTTTTCTACCTCTAGACGGGGTCTTTCTGCTATTCACCCCTGCTCATGCCAGGCTAGTTAGACCACCAGCTTCTTGGATTCTTATGACTCACCTCTCATCTTCTGTAGAAGCACAGAATAATAGTCATGTACTACTATGCTTGGCTTTACATAGGTTATGGGGACGTAATTCAGGTCTTCAGGCTTGCAGAGCTGAGTGTTTTACTTATTGATGATTTTCCCTGGCCGTCTATTCATTTACTATGCTCTAGTTTCCCCTGGGTAAGATTGGATACATATTATTAAAATTCTCTCCCACTCCTTCCTCATCAACTTGGCTCTGCAGTGGAGCCTATCTACCCAGCTATCTACCATGTGGTAATCCATTTAGTGTTCCACCATGTGATGATCCAACCAGCCAGTGTTCTACCATTTGATGACCTATCCATTCACTGTTCCACCATGTGATGATCTGTTCATTCAGTGTTCCACCATGTGATGATCTATCCATTCACTGTTCCACCATGTGATGACCCAGCCATCCAGTGCTCCACTATGTGATGATGCAACCAACCAGTGTTCCACCATGTGATGATCTATCCATTCAGTGTTCCACCATATGATGATCCATCCATTCAATGTTCCACCAGCTGATGATTCATTCATTCATTCATCCATTCAGTGTTCCACCACATGGTGACACAACCATCTGGTGTTCTACCATGTAACTTACATGGGAAGATTTTTACTAATGAGGTGTTATCACACTCTCTGAATTCCATTTGATCTCCTTTTAACATAGCTTCTGTCAAAGGACCTACTCTGTCCATGGAGAGATGCTGAGATGTGGATTTCTGACCACAAGTTTCAGAGTATTGGTTGGAGAGATGTTTGCTTTCTTATTCAGGCAACCGTGTAAACTGAGGTAAAATGGAAACTGTACCCAAACTGTGGCTGCTCTCACACTGATGTAAAAATAGCTTCTTAATGATGAGCCTGAACAGGTGTGCATTTAGGGAGGTATGTTTTCTTTGATTACTATAAGAAACTGAATTCAAATCATTCTGTTGAGGTAGTTTTCTTACTAATATAATGTAAAAGATGCCAACGAGTGCTGAGCACCTACCTGATAAGGTGACTTTATTCATTTCTTGAAAAAAAGAGAGGAGACATGGCTAGAAAGTTTCCAGAATGCAGGGAAGTCTGGTGAGTAGGGGAGGGCATCAACATGGCTCTGTCCACTGAGGAAGGTACTGCTCTCATAGAACGACACAAGATCAAATCTGTCACCCATGAAGGAAGGGTGAAAGGTACTAGGAATGTTCTAGAGGTTAGTCTGATGCTCCAGCCACATAGGCGGCTGCTTGGGTTAATGAAGAGATGGCTGGAGGGGAACGAGCTGCCACAGAGGCTGCCTAGAATTAGGCTCAGCCTTTTTTGGTTTGGGTAAGTACATCTGGGGTCTAGGGAATGGGGGGTGAAGTCATTAAAACAATGAATTGTATTTTTAGGAGTTTCCTAGTTATATAGAAGTTAAGCACAAAGTTCTGACATCCCCAAATATGCTGCTCCACACATCCTTCTATTTCCTCTGCATCTGTGACCCTCCTGTGACCCTGTTGCAGCTCCCTCGAGGTTCACACATTGTGTTATCCACTAAAACCCACAGTCTACATCACCCTGGGTTTAAACAAATATGCAGAGCTATATGCTGCTGTTACAGGAGAGCTGAGCACCTGGAATCTCTGCCCATTCTCTTCTTGGAGCCCAGTCTCTAGCAGGCAAAGCTCTCTCTGTCATCTCCATAGCTTTCCTCTGGGATCACCTTTTGTTGACATCACAGCCTACGTCTTCTTCAGATCAGCTCCACTGACTTGCTGTACGCATTTAGGTTCCCTGACTTTGAAGGCTTCTTTTCAGTACTGAGCTATATTCTAAAGTCTATGTTCATATCATCTGCTTGATGGTGTGGGGGAAGGGAATATGAAGGTAACAATTTCTTCTAAAATTTTAAAGGAGAATCTTTTGCCACTTTTGATTTTGATTTCTAGGATTTTAAATTTTCTGAAGCTGATCTTAGAGTATCCAGAAACAAACAAGTTGACAGTTAGGAATTGCTTTTATCTCCAACAGTAACAAAAACCTGCAGGACAGTAAGTTAAATGGATGCTGAAGAGTTTTTATTATCTGGTCAATTTATAATAAAGGTGACAATAAAAGCTGACTTAAGTATCCAATTATAAACACTTGATTGCATATAAGGAGCACAGATTCCATACAGAACGAGACAGGAACTTGTCTAGCGGTCACTTGGCCTGTTGCCTCTGGTTGGATTGTGTCTGGTTCTGCTTTGAGTCCCAGAGTATCTCTTCTGCTGTGACTGAGGAAGATTGGGCCAATGACAGAAGAATGGAAAATCCAGGATGTGTGCCTCATACAAGATATCATATCACACCTCTTTTGTTTAGTCATATGTCTCTTAACCAAACAAAGTATAAACAATTTCTTTGTCTTACAGTAGAGTTTTGAAATTATCTTGGGATAGATGTTGCTTTTTGTTCCAGCACAGGAAATGACAGCAGCCTGAGTTGCTGTGTGGTATGTCTAACCAGTGAGGTGACCAGCTCCTGGCATATTGTTTCCAGACTTGTGGGAGGAGTTTGGTGGTCATAAACTGCCCCCACCCCCAAACTCAGATGTCCTCCAATCTCATTGTCCACTCAGTATTTCTAAGCTCTGGGACATTACTCTTATGCCTATGAAGACAGAGGAAGATTCATTCTGTGAAATAGGGGCTTGATGTTGAATACAGGCCAGTAAAAGCATCTCTTAGCTCAAAGCTCCACTGAGCATCATTGAGATGCTGTCCGTCAAACCCTGGCCAGCTCTGACACCAGTACAATCCGTTTATTGGAACTTTTAGTCACACTTGGTAAATTTGGCAGACAGCATCTCTTCCTCCCGATTTCACTGCACTCCAGCTCCGGGCCCTCGACCCTAGTCAGATGGCTTTTTGTGGCCAGATCTAATCAGTATTGAGTTGGACAAGGAGGGCCCTTTATGCATCGGATGTTGGGACAAGTGCAGGCCTGCTGTAGATCACTTCAATAAACAACCTGAGATTCAATTACAATGCCGGGCTGGGCTTTTATCTGGAGGTGACATCATTTCAATCAAAATGTAAAATAATACAACCCGGTAGTTGCAGGAGGTGGAGACAGGACACAGATGGTTGCACTTAGTCATTTCGCAAAGGGGGTGGGGGAGCAGTTCTTCTGCTGTGCAAGGGCCCCAGTTCCAAACGAAATAGAATTGGAAAGACTGAAACTGGGGTCTCTGGTGCAGGGTACAGCCTCGTGCAGCATTTGCCTTTGTTCATTTAATTAACAAAAGCGTGAAATCTCCCCACTGGCAGCTTTCTCCTGCGGCCTTTGTTGCTTTTCCTTCTCCAAGCAGGCTTTTATTCATTTCATTTGTCTCCTTTGAAATTGTTTTAAAGATGATGCCTTTAAAGACCTGCAAACCATCATGAAAAGGAAAACACAATTCAAGCACAAATAGGTAGACTCCATACTGTGTGGGCTGTGAAAAAGAGCAGTCATAACCATTCCTTCTTTACAGCGCTTTCATAGCTGTGTCTGTAGGCATGGGACACTCCTAGTTCCTGGGGATAGTAGCCCCAAAACTCATTGCTTCATATCAGGTGATAAAATGACAGATGAAAGCAAAAAGAAGCAAAAGAGGTGGCCCATCAGAAAGGGTTTAAGGTGGTGTCCCTGGGTTCTGGTTGTTGGACTATTGACACTGGCCCTTGAATGGCCCATTGCAGTTAATCAATGAGCACATTGTTTTTACTTGAACTCTATTTAGTTCATAGCAATCAATCATTTTAAAAAGGAAATAATGTTATTCATCAATATTTTTGACTGTTCTATAGAGTCAAGTAGATCAGTAAGGAGAAACTGACGTGAATAGGGGCTGAAATGAAGTCACATCACATAACAATCGAGCAGAGCACTGGATGTGCTGTATGTGTACTGGATATGCTGTATGTGCTATATGTGCACTGTGATGGACTATGTGTACACTGTGATAGACTATGTGTACACTGTGATGGACTGTATGTGCACTGTGATGAACTGCATGTACACTGTGTCGGACTGCATGTGCACTTTGATTGCATGTGAACTGTGTTGGACTGTATGTGCACTGTAAGTGCTGTATGTGCACGGTGATGGACTGTATGTACACTGTGATGGACTGTATATGCACTGTTTGTGCTGTATGTGTACTATGATGGACTGCATGTGAACTGTGATAGACTGAATATACACTGTATGTGCACTGTGATGGACTGCATGTGCACTGTGTTGGACTGCGTGTGCACTGTATGTGCTGTATGTGTACTGTATGTGCTGTATGTGTACTGTGATGGACTATATGTGCACAGTGATGGACTGTATGTACACTGTGATGGACTGGATATGCATTGTATGTGCTGTATGTGTGCTGTGATGGACTGTATGTGCACTGTATGTGCTGTATGTTCACTGAGATGGACTGCATGTATACTGTATTGCTGTATGTGCACTGTGATGGATTGTATGTGTATTGTGATGGACAAGGTGTCTGTAATCAATTTGTTATACTCTCTTGTTATTTAAAGGACTGTGATGCCCAATGTTGGAATGATTAAACAATAATGCATTCTCTTCAATCTCAGTTAAATCCTTAATGCCCACATGCAGCTCTGACAGGCTAAGGAGGGCTATCTTATCCACAAGAGACCACAATGGAGTGCACCTCTACATACTTTTTAGTTTTCATTTGTTTGTGTATGTACTTGTTAGCTTAGGTGTGAACATTTGTATGAGGGTCAGACGTTGACATTTGGTTCACTCTCCACCTTTAATTTTTGAGCTATTGAAGGTTGTGATGACAAATCTTGGTTGTCAGCTTGACTACATTCAGAATCAACCAATACCAAGCTGGGCATGGGTGGGAAAGCTTCCCTTGATTGTTCATCTCAGGTCAGAAGATCTCCCTAAGTCTGAGCCATACCTTTGGTTTCAGCACACCTAGAAGGATATGTAAAAATGAAAGCTTTTTGAGGAGGAGAGCAACCCTGTAGGAGGACCGTCAGTCTCAATGAATCTGGACCCTTGAGATCTCTCAGATACTGGAACACCAACCAGGCAGCATACACCAGCTGATATGAGGCCACCAACACATGTACAGCAGAGGACTGCCTGGTCTGGATTTAGTCAGAGAAGATGTATCTAACTCTCAGGAGACTGGAGTCCCCAGGGAGTTTATAGGTCTGGTGGGGTGTGGGTATGGGGTGGAGACATCCTCATGGAGACAGAGGAGTGGGGAGGAGGTATGGGATGTGGAACAGTCGGAGGGTAGACCGGGAGGGGAATAAAATCTGGAGTTTAAAATAAACAAGCAAACAAACAAACAAACAAACAAATGAAGGAAGCTTTTGCTTTTGCCTGCTCACCCCTTCTCCCACTACTGAGGTATCTACCCCATTGGTGAGGCATTCCTTAGTAGCTAATAGAATCTCAATGTACACTGAAGACAGGCAGCTCTGTATGACTAAGACTCCATCACTATACTGAGACTACTAAAACATCCATTGTTGTAGACTGAAGAGCTACTGGATACGTGGGCTTTCTGTAAGTAAGTAGCCATTGATGGACTGCTCAGATAACAGTTTATAAGTCATTTTAATAAATTATACTTTAATGTATACATATACACATATCTATCTATCTATCTATCTATCTATCTATCTATCTATCTATATATATATATATATATCCATTCTATCAGTTATTTTCCTTTAGGGAACCTTGAATGATATAAAGATCACCAAATCAGCTAAGCTGGCTATCCAGTGAAGTCTAGGGATCCACCTGTCTCTATTCCCTCTCTCAAACACTTTGACCTCAACTCTCAGAGATGGACAATTCTACCTTGATTATCCCACAAATGTTCTAAAGTAGGAGATGTTCTAAAGCAGAATTTCAAATCCTTGACTTCCCAATACTCATGTTCACCCTCTTCTGTTTCACAACGGTATCAAAGGTCCAGAGTCTGAGTAAATTAATAGATATCATCACAATGGGGTTCATTTGAGGTTTTGTTTTGTGATTGTGCTCTCTGCTTTCATTTCTATCTACCACTCCTGCATGGAATGCTTAGTTAAAACTTCTGGTATGAAATATGAAGGGAGGAAGGGTTTATTGCAGTTCACAGTTGCAAAATCTTCAGCCCAGAATTGACTATTGATTTCTGGGCTTGTGATGAGGGAGGACATCATGGTGGCAGGATCTTGTGACAGAGTTTCTCACTTAATGGTGACCAGAAAGTAGGGGAAGAAGACAGGATATAGCATCCAAGACCCTCTCTATATGACCTTCTTCCTCATTCAGGCCCCACCTACTGAAGTATGTAGACCCTTCCATAGCAGTGGTACAGCAAAGGGCTAAGTGTTCAATGGGCTTCTATAGGGGAAATTTCACATCCACCCCCTGCCCCCCATGAAATCTCCCAACATGATAGGTACAAGAAAGCAAGTAAGCCACAGCTCCTGGCAGACATCTATCTCTGCCTTTTGGGGTCCACACCACAAGGTCAGCCTGAGCCCCTGTGGGTCCTGATAGTATGTCTTCTCTCAGTGTCTTCCTCTTCAGGCCAACACAATTTCATGGACCACTCTGCCCAGGCTCCTTTTTGTTCCTCTTTTATTCCACTGTTATTGATCTCATTGGTGAGACCTAGCCTGTCACAGGTGTGGACACAGGTAGGCCTGCGACCAAGCACAATAGACATACCCAACAGTGATCATGTGAGTATTAGTCAAGGGCTACCTGTTGTTCACATGAATGTACTAATATCATGTTATATCTTAGTTGTATGATAGGTGGCCATAGGATACAGAATTACCACATGATATAAAGGAGTCACATGATATGCATCATGTGGGATATAGTGGTCAAATGAAGCAGACTAGTGATGTGATGTCACAGTGACACTCATCCACAAATACATAATCCAGAAGATGGCATTTCCAGATGTTAAAATCTGAAAGCCTGAACTCTCTCAGATCTGACATCTCTAAATTTAAGATCCTATAGTTCACAGGGCTGTGAATTTCGATAATCAGAATATTGAAATCAAGTCCTAAACTATAATGCCCATAGCAATAACCCCAAGATTACAGATGATGGGTAGACTGAATTCTGGGAATATGGGTTACCTTTGATGGAAGGGCAACATGTTTTAGCTTAAAAAGAGTGCCTTTTATTTTCCAGGAAGAAAGTTCCTGGAGGTTGCCTGGAGAAGCTCAAAAAGTGACTGAATAGATGTAACAATAGTATCTAGGGACTGTAGGACACACATACAGCCATGCCTCTGCTCCATCACTAGATTCACCCTCACTAACTCTGGTCTGATGCAGTGTGTGAAGAAGGGGTTGAAGGGACAGGACATTCGAACAGGAAGTATTTTCTTCTTCGTGTACCCAAGTCATAAACCTTCTAAGGTACCATTGTCATGAGAAAATGAAGGAGAACATCTCCTAGGAGAGTCTTGCCTCAAAATTTAAAAAGGAGCTATTTGTCACAGTGCACAGTGTGCTGTCCAAGTCTTCAAAATACAGTTAATGACTGTAAAACTAGCCTAGATGGGTGGGATTTCATGTAAATGTCTATCATCTGTTACTGAGTACATTTTTCATGTGTCATATTTTCTTTTCAGGTTTTCTTTATTTTTACTCTTCCCCATTATTTAACATTGTCAGCATTTTTTTTAAGATCCACCATGCTTTATAATTCACATTCATATCATTTCCAGTATGAGAGGAGTACAAAGAATTAGAGAGCTCTAGATTGTTTGACAGCTGTTTTTGTATATTTGATTCCATTGGAGTATGTTACTACAATGCTGGTTTTGTGTATAGGCATTGAGTGAATGTGTGAAGACATTAAGTTGATCAGTAAACAAGGTGGCTCCTTCTACATACATGTACTTTTAACAACATTTTTTCATCTTACCTCTGTATATTGATGTATAAAGCAGAGACCCATTCCAGTCTTTTGCTGACCTTATTCAAAGAAACTTTGTATCCAAAACAAACTTTATAAAGTATAGCCAATATATAGACTTACTGAACAAGCAATGGGTCACTTGAGAGAGAAATTTAAAATATTCTTAAAATTAAAATAGGAATGTAGTATATCAAAATAAAAAACAATAGCTGCAGAAATGTTTATAGCAGAAAGTTCCTACATTAAACCATAGAATGAATAGACTATAGGAAAAGGTATGTGCAGAAAAAATGAAGTAGAAACTAAAATAAACAAATATAAAATATAAACAGTAGGAAAGGTAAGCAGGACTGATTGATTGTCAGTTACATTAAGAAAAAGAAGCAAGACTCAGAGTTAAATTGGAAGTGAAAAGGAAGACTCCAAAACTAATCTACAGTAACACACAAGGTTAGTGGAAGCTGTATAAGCAAAGAAAATCCAGGGATGGCTGGTTTCATTTTTAAATTCCACCAAATATTAAAGAAGAATCAGGACTAATTTTTAGATATAAAAAAAATTGAAAAGGAGTAGAGTAGTACCTTGACAGTGAAATCATATAAAGACAGACATAGGAAGACCAGAAACAAGCTAACCAACCATTAGCATACCTTGACTGTGAAAGTACACAATGCTACAAATGAAGCTAACTAGCCAAGCAGTCAACCACCCACCTATCCACCCAACTACCCAACCAATCAGTCAACCAACCAACCAACCAACAAACTAACCAACCAACCAGCCAGCCAAACAGTCAACCAATCAACCAACCAGGCAACCAATCAAGCATGCAACCAGTAAACCAAACAATCAACCAAACAACTAACCAGTCAACCAACCAGACAACCAATCATCAATGAGTCAGTGAACCAACCAACCAACCTGACAACCAGTCAACTAAACACCCACCCAAACAACCAGTCAACCAACCAGTCAACATCAGACTCCCCCTGATAGCCAAAGAACACAATGACACAACAGAACAAATGGTACCAACCAACAAAAGAACTTCAGCCCAGTATCTCTAGTGAGCACAGACACAAAGGTTCTCATTCAGTGGTAGTAATAGACTCCAAGAATGAGCCATAAAAGATTCCTCTCCTTGGTGTAGTTGAATTTATTCTAAAGACACATGAGTATTCTTTTTTTTAATTTGAATTTTTTATTATTATTAGATATTTTCTTTATTTGCATGTCATGTGATTTCTCCTTTCCCAGTTTCCCCTCCAAAAAACAAACAAACAAAAACAACAAGAACAAAC
>NW_022196914.1:34407648-34445263 GCF_008632895.1 Mastomys coucha | reverse complement strand
GTTAGTCAGGTACTGTCAGAGCCTCTCAGGAGATAGCTATATTAGGTTGGCTTGTCCTTCCTTCAGTTTCTGCTCCATAGTTAGTCTCTGCAACTTCTTCTGTGGATATTTTGTTCCCCCTTTTAAAAAGGAATGAAATGTCCACCTTTTGGTCTTCCTTCTTCTTGAGTTTCTTGTGGTTTGTGGGTGACACATGAGTGTTCTAACACATATAAGTCAGCAGTAGAATATATGGCATAAAAACTCCAAAGAACAAAATCCTATGGCCATTTCAGTAGTCGCAGGAAAAGTAGACAATAAAATTCAGCATCTGTTCATGACAAAACCCTTGGAAGGACATGCTACAGCATGATCCAGTCTACATATTATAAACTCACAACCCATATCAGGCAGATGGGAAGGGCTGATAGCAAGTCTTCAAAGGCTAGGAACAAGACAAGAGGGTCCATTCTCACCTCTCTTACTTAACATGGCATTGGAAGTTTTAGCCAGAACAAAGGCACACATGTAGGAAGGAGAAATCAAATCACTCCATTTGCAGAAAGTGGGTCTGCACATGGGACTCTACTGTGGGACTGTCAACTTGCAGAAACAAATCAGCACAAGTTAGCTTGCAGTTTTTGATCTCACAATTACGTCTTTTGTCCATTTTGAGCTGGTTTTCACACAAAGTCATAGGCATTAAGCTTGAATATGTCACGTGTCTTGGACACTTTGGGCAAGAATAAGTTAGCGGAAAATGAATGGGATGATTTCTGGCCATGCTATTCTGTTCCATCAATCTGTTTTGAAGCCAATGGCATGCTGAGTGACTCATGACAGCTTTGTTATGCCTTGAAATCAGAAGGTGTGATACCTTTGTCTTTGTTCAGTTTGGTCAATCTTACCATAGCAATTTGGAGTCTTAAAAAAAATCTTTGTATAGATTTTTCATAAGAATTAAACTACATTTTTTTACTCCTTCCTTCCTTTTCCTCCCCAATTCCTTCTATGTCCTTGTTTCAAATTCATAGCTTCTTTTGCTATATGTATGTGTATGTATATGTATATGATGCATGTGTATATGTACACACACACACACACACACACACACACACACACACACACAGACCATGCTACCAGATGGGCATGGGATTGGTCAAGTGGAAGCATGCTCAAACTCCAAGAATCTTCAAGATCTGAGATAGCAAGAATAGGTCTGCCCCTCCCTGCTTCTATGCCTGAATGCAATTATGACCCTTAGCAAAGGTAATGACAGGCAGTCAGTCATGTGACACAGCATCCGGAACACTTCATGCTAATTTGGCATCTCTCAATAGCTTTAGCCTTCAGCCAATGGCCTTCCATTACTGGATATTTTCATGCCTTTCCCACAAATTATATAAGTATAATCTCTGGTTCACCCTGAATAAAGCATATGTGTTTGCATCTTCCACCAGTGAAGAAATATGGACAACCTAAGATGGTCTCAGAGAGCTGTTTCATTAAAGATCACCATGGAGAAGGCCTTTACCTAAATGAGCCATAAGAACCATAATCCTAAGACTCCCGAGGAAACCTTCTCTTTTCTCCTGCCTTTCCAGCATTTGGCACTCACCCCCAACTGGACAGGGACCCTATTAGTCCAGGGTTCTGCTTTTCCCTTCCAGTTTGATGTTCAGTGGTGTCTAATGCTCCGAGGGAAAACATGGATTGCTGACTTTCATTCTGGCTTCCTTTCTGGGTTGGTGTACTGGCAGTGCTTGGACATCTTGAGAAGAGACCTGGAACCACAACATTCATCTCAAAGCCTGCTTTTTCCTTCCAGCCTGGTATGCAGTGGCTTATGATGCCCCAAGGGGAAATTTGAACTGCTGACTCCCAGTCCTGGTCTTTGCCTTGTTCTCCCTAAGCCAGTTTATTGGCTACTTCCAGACACCACCAGAGGAGAGGCAGAGTACGGGACCACATACGTCTGTCTGTCTGTCTGTCTGTATGTATGTATGTATGTATAAATACAACTTTCTGGGTCTTTTTTTGTTGTTGTTGTTTGTGTGTATATGGTTTCAGTACTGACCACTTTGTAGCCTTTCGAAGATGATGCTCACAGTAACAACTAAGAGATAAAATACATAATGAAAGCATGGTAGTAAGATTGTCTACAGTGAAAACTGGGAAATTGTTAAAAGAGACTCAGAGGACATAAAAAGGAAAGATGTTCACATCTCACATTTAATTCCTATTTAATCAATATGAAACTTAAATGTTACACTGTCACCATGATTTACAGACTCGATGCAGTCTCCACCAAAATACCAGTGACTTTTTTCATAGAGCTCACATGGGAGCATCAATGCCCCATGATACTGATATTGTTCTGGTCTTGTTCAAGCAGCCATTTCCAGGCAAATTATTTAATGGTAAGAATAATGGGAGTTATTCTGGCTCTTATAATCTTTCTGTCCCATGTCTACATTGTTCCTTGAGCCATTAGATAAAGGAACTATGATGTACTCACTGCCATTGTTCTTGGCAGTGTGTTCTTCACTGGCAATATCAATGGACATGCTAATGGAGAAGGATGAAAATGTCATGGGCTCCTACCTCCAGACAAAGAACACAGGCAACTAATTGGGCGACTGTTGAGGAGAGGGAGAATTAGCCTCTTCCATACATGGGTCTCTGTACTGGTTATCAACACAAAGTGATCAGCCCTGGAATCATATAAACACCCAACAAAGACAGACTCAACAGGTTGAAATTTACATATTTTTCACACACATATATGTATACAATAATAAGCAAAGAGAGACTATTAATTTGAGAAGGGGCATGCGAGAGATTGGAAGGGGGAAAGAAAAAGAGTACAGTGATGTAATTCCATTTGAATTAAAAACATATATGGAACTTCAAAAAGACCCCAGGTCTAAGGCAATGTCGACCAAAGTGTGTAACAATGGAGGCATCACACCTCCTAATTTCAAGACATATAACAGAGCTGTAATGATCCAAACAGCATGGCAAGTCATTTCTTAACAGACCAGAAGAGCAGAGTAGAGTTGTCAGATGTCATTCCATCCAGTTCTAGCTAACGTACTCTGAACTCTCCAAGATTTAGAAGAAAGAATGGCTCCTTCACCAAATAGTGCTGGGAAAACCAGATGTCTGCATACAGAAGATTAAAACTCAGCTCCTAAAACTTGGCATGAAGATTGGCTCAAAATGGACAAAAGATCTAAACATGTGATCAGAAACTATGGAGCTGATCAAATAATAAATGTCAGAGAAATGCCTCAAAACATGGAACCAAAGATCCCTCTCCATGCTGTACATGTCTGCAGCAGGATGCTCTCAAGGAGGGTATTAAGGGTGTCTCAATTGCCCTCAGAGATACACAGGGAATCCCACTGAGGATTCAAAAGATGCTAGACATGGGACGCACCACCTGGCAAGAATGGTGAGTTACATTTTCAATGCTAAGCTCCACTCTTGAGTAATATCATCTAGAAGGCGTGACAGGCCAGGTGCTCACATACACCAAAAGGTCCAGTGTTGTCAGCACCACTCTGATGGTTGCCACTGAGGTCTTGTTCTGTGAACATCATAACAGACAGAACCTTAGGATCCACTGCTCCCTATGCTCTTGCTCACCACAGGCTTCAAGAGGATCCAGATGGATATTTACTGTATTTGGATGGAGCACTCCTGTAACACAGATGTTAGACAATTGGGAGGCAACAAATTATGTTGTGCAGAGGCTAATTTGCAAACACACATACAATACTCAGAGGGGAAAACCAAACATAGCACACACAATACTCAGAGGGGAAAACCAAACATAGCATTGGAACTATAAGGCCTCTACACAAAATCCTGTTGCTGCACTTTCTTATTCCGAAGCTCTCCCTGGGTGCTGACCAAGACCCTACAAGTATCCAGATCATACGGAAGCATTGTTGAAAAAGGAGACCCGTGACCAACAGGCTAGCATTCTCTTCTACCTAGGAGCCTCCTCTTCTACCTAGGAGCCTCCTCTTGAAAGGCCTAGAAGACAAGCCTCAAATTCACGTCTCCAATGTTTTATTCACCATGAGCAGCATGTGACTCAGAAGCTATGGTGACAATGGTAAGGTCTCTTACCAGAGTGACCACAAAGTGAGCATCACTCATTTCCTTCTGGGCCATGCTAGTCAGCCTGGGTTATGGGCAGGTGGTTTCTTACTTGATGCATGCAGATATCTTTCCCTAGAGACATGATGCAGACCTGGGAGCCCATCCGGGCACACTCAGTGGGAAGGGAAGCTGGGTGTGCATCCTTTCATCTCTCTCTCTCCTCCTTTTCTCCTCCCTCCCCTTTATTTCCTAAACAAGCTAAGAATTTTTATAATTCATCACCTGGCTGACAGATGAGTCCTGCTGGAGAATATTAGAAAATGTCTCAAATCTCATATATATGCTAATGGTATGCCAAGACCGGCCGGTGGTGTGCCGGAGTTTTTAATCTGTCTTGGCCAGTGTGGAAAGTAGAGGAGACAAGTCACAGCCCCCGACAATTTATGATCAAACAACTGAATTGTAAAGGGAGAGGGACGCGCAGAAAGGGAGAGTAATTTTCTGATTTAACAGCGTTGTTACTACAAATAAAGAAATCTTGATTTTGACTGCTCTCGACATTAAATGAGTTTCCTTTGCCCGGTGCTGCGTTTTTCATTTTCAGATTCCTATAAAGCGTCCTGCTTAGATACAGGTGATAGATAAGGAAATGGCTGCATATGGAAATCAAATGTGTATAATAAAGACATCTTCTGTTTATTAAATAAACACGTGTAGATTACCTCTGTGGGGGATGCACTGATAATTCTTCATTGTGTTCCCCCTTTTTTTACAAGTCACAAAGAATCTTATTTAACAATAGAAATGCTCTAGCAAAGCTCCTCTCTTTATTACCTTCCCATTGCCAAGGCCAGGGTCTGAGACTCATAGCCCATGCTGGATTTTGGATTTCTGGTTCCGTGTGCTATGTACTGTTTCTGCACAGCATCATGAGCACTGTGGTAATTTGGGGAGACTGCACCATTACAATGTGCTTGCTGAATTTCCACAGGGCAGAGATTAGAAGCCGAAGGGACAGAGATAGGAGTATGTTCATAAATACAAACTATATAAAGCTAAGTTGTGCCTGCTTCTTGTAAATGAGCAAAGGTCAATAGAGAGGTGCATGTACTCCAGTTGGGTTAACCAAGGCCACTCACCACTGCTGGTTCCTGTTGGTGCTAGAACTGACTGAGAGGGACAATCAGAGGAAGCTAGGGACACAGGGTTCATTCAGTTCCTGCTGCTTTTATGAGAAAGTCTAGGCATGCCCCGATGACTCACATGTACACACACACACACACACACACACACACACACACACACACATCCACCCAGAGATACAGACATAGACACAGACAGACACACATCCACACATATGCATATCCACACAGACATAGACACACAGAGACACAGAGATACACATATCCACACACATCCACATCCACAGAGACACTCACACACACACATGCACACACACAGACACACACACATACATTCATACAGAGATACAGACACAGACACTGACACACATCCACACACATGCATACCTACACAGAAATAGACACACATAGACACAGAGAGACACACATCCACACATATCCACAGGCACTCAGACACACACACACACACACACACACACAAGCTGGAAACCTCGGTGACCATGTTTTGAACTGCACTGAAAGGATCACAGAGCATGTTGGCTCAGTCAGGAATCACTGAAGCACTAGGGTACTTCAGGAGGGAAATATCCCCCACTGGCATGACAAATACGCATTTCTTCCTCTTCTGTAAGTTACCTGTAAACATTCTGGGATGTTCTTGAGGGTGGAGAGGTCCGATCTTGAATTTGATCATTGGCTGAGTGTTTGATCTGTCCTAAGGAGATCTGGTTAAAGCACTCTTCAGCAATAGTGTCTTTTCCATGAAGGGACCAGTGGATGGTGGATGGTCTCCTGGCCATGGCTTCTTCTCCCTGGGCTCTTTACCAACTCTGTGCTTTCTGGCCTCTGTCTCCAGTGATCTTAACTGCAGGAGCCAAGACTACCACAAAGGCTATGACTCTTAACAGGGGCCTTTATCTGGTCTCCTAGCCCCTTCATTTATATACAGAGCAAAGTGAATTTTTCAAGGATTTGGAAGTGGGCACTGTAAGCAAGGGGCTTCAGACCTCAGGTTCCCACTGAGCACTGGAAGGCATGGCAGTAACAAAATTTGTAGATCTCTCACTTACTTAGGTTTTCTATTGCTTCAACAAAACACCATGAGCAAAAGCAAGCTGGGGAGGAAAGGGTTATTTGGCTTACACGTCTAGATCATAGGCCATCCCTGGAGGAATTTAGCACTGGAACTCAAAGAGGGATGGAACCTTGATGCAGAAGTCATGGAGGGTGCTGCTAAATGGCTTGCGTTACATGACTTGCCTCAGCCTTTTTTTTTCCAATAGAACCCAGGACTACCAGTCCAGGGATGACACCATCTACAATGGGCTGGACCCTCACTCATTGATCACTAATTGAGAAAATGCCTTACAGCTGGATCTTAAGAAGGCATTTCTTCAACTAAGGATTTTTTTTTTTTTTCTGATTACTCTAGCTTGCATCAAGTTGCCACACAAAACTAGCCAGGACAATTCCATAGAGTTATGGGCAGTCACACACCAGCGACTACTGAACCTCACATGTTTTTCCCTTCTTACCATGGGAGAATGTTAGCACTGGATGACAATGGCCCATGAAGTTGAAGCCAAGGTACTTTTCTGAATAGAGATACCAGAGTCTCACTTATTTTTTTCCACACAGACATAAAAGATTGATTTGAGTCTGTAGCTCAGTATGGGAGTGCTTGACTAGCATCTTGAGAGTCCAGTAACACATAAATTGGGTCTGATGACACTTATCTATAGTCTTAGCACTCACAGACAGAGACAGAAAGATCAGAAGTTCAAGGTCTTCCTTACCTACATATCAAATCTGAAGATGAAAGTTTATGCAAGGACCCCTGGCATGCTACTTGTGTGATACTTGATGCTGACAGGGCTTTTCTTACTAATGCCACTCACCTACCTAGCTTCTTCTCCTTCTGTTCTCACATCCCAGCAAGAACCCATTCTGTGTGAGCAACACCCACTTTTGTAAGGATGGAGAGTTACTTTTCTCCCTATCACATTCACAACATATAACCTCATTCTCCAAATCTGTTTCATCCTACCTGCCTATAGTCTGTCTTTATTATTATGTTAGGATTTCTGGCTTGGGGAACAGCCCCTTTCAACCCTGGGTCTCCCAATGCATAGTGTTTCTGGAACTAGAGTGTGTAGCTACATGCCACGTGCTAAGCACATAGGAAGCAGGAGCAAACCAACATGACAAGCCAGAGTCCTTCTGGAAATAGCAGGTAGCCATCCCTGAATGGTATGGGGCTCTGGGTGGAGACAGTTCAGAAGTGTCCATCCACAGCAATTATAGTCAGTTATACTCAATGAATCATGGGAGTCTCAGATTGGGCAGAATCCTCAAGGTTCCTAAAGTCCACTCTGTCTTTTGAGCTCCTGTAACAGCATGAGAGGATGTCATCCGAATCAGCAAAACCATTGCTTACTAGTTCTGTATAACCCTCATCCAAGGTCAAGGGTCAAGGGGGCTGGGAATCCAAAGGTGGCTACAGACTCTTTATGTACTGATAAGGGTTTCTTCCTGGTCCCCAGAATAAACCCACTTTCTTGCTTTGTCCTCACATGTTGGGAAGGTGAAGGGGCTCTTGTGTGAGACACTAATTCCACTGCTTATGTCTCTGTTTTTCTTACCCTGATCCCCCTTCATAGTTTCTATATCCCAATTTCATGATCTTGGAGAGTTGGAACGTCAACCATGATTCTGTGGGAACCCACCTGCAGTCCGCCATATTGCCATATCCTAAAAGCAGTGGTCATTCCTTGAACGAATGCGTCCTCTTGCTAGTGCTGATCTTGTCAGTGAGAGGACCTGCCCAATGTGTATCACTTGTGTCCTTGGAGCAAGAAACTGCTCGCCTTGACTTCCTTTGCTATACCATGCTGTCTACCTGATGGCCATATCTTGCCTGCCTCCTTCCTCAAATGTATTATACCCACTTCCCCATCCCCTCCATCATGTCACTGGGGGACTTTGCACAGGGTACTGCAATTAAGTAAGTTTCTTCTCCTAGATGTCTTTATCACAGTTTTCAGCCTATAGCCCAGTCAGAGAAGGCTTACTTCTCCAGATTGTCTTCTCCTTGAGACTTGCAATGACCCTTTGTGGATGGCTTCATGCCAGCAGGTCAGCCCCAATTGCTCTAAAAGTTCCATCATCAGTTACCTTGTTATTATGGAAATGTGTGCTTCCTGCAAAGATGAATAGTAGGGATTCCCATGCTCTTCTCAAGAGGGGTGCTATTGGATGGGTCAGCAGTGCTGTCATGTAGAGTGGGACATTGGGTTAGAATGGCCCCATCATTTTGATGTTAGGTGATGCAGACCCCCAAACACTCCAATAGGCATTAAATGAGTACAACTCCAGACTATTGATGTAGGTGCTTCTCTTAGGAGCTACTTGAAGGACCCCATATTTTTCCTGGTCCAACAGAGTCTGACGTTTGTCACCTAATTCCAGAATCATCCAGATGGACACGTCAGGACCAGAACTCAAGTCATCACACCCAGTACATGAGATGAAGATCTTTAATCAGATTCTACTCCACTGGCTGTGTTTGATACCCAGCCCATACTAAGAAATAAATGTCTCATCACAGTGTTGAGCTGTGACCAACTTGAAACAAGGACCTGGGAAGGGCATGATACTGCCATATTACCCGTGTGAGTGTCGGGTATCCTGGTAAGCATGATTGAATGTCTGGTCTGTTGAATGTAGGTTGAGTCCTCCTACTGTAACCTGTGTGCAGCTGACCTGCCTGTCAGACCATTTTCTTCCATCAAGGTCATACACTCTGACAAAGGAAGGGACACGCACAACACAAATGTATGAAACAGCTCATTAACATGTTTTAGCTCGTACAAATGAACATTAATCATCTCAAAGAGTGAGGGCCTCCCTTTGCCTTGTACCCAGAATAAACAACTGTACTTTTGGATCACAAGATGCTTGCATTAAGTACTTTTTTTCCCCTGTTGCAAAATACCTGACAATATTTTGGCAGGCAATTTAAGAAAGGAAGGTTTTGTAGTAGCTCACCATTTGAGAAATACAGTCCATCTGGTGGGAAAGGCGTCGCATCAGGAGTGTGAGTAGGCTCATTACATTGTATCCACAGTCAGGAAGCAGAGAGTGCAACCTCAAGGCTTGCCTTCTGTAGGTCTTCACCTCTCAAAGGTTCCACAATTTTCCAAAACAGCGCCATCTGCTGGGGACTAAGTGTTCAGACATATAATCCTTTGGAGGCATTTTCTATTCAAACCACATGTGTTCTGGCTTCCATAGGTTCATGGCCACCTCATGATGCAAAGTGCACTCTTCTGCTTCAAAAGCATCTACAGCCCAAACACTACTCAAAATTCCTAAGTGCAAATCTGTTCTTAAAGCAATGTCTTAACTGTAAACCTCATACAACAACAACAACAACAACAAGAAGGCACACACATCCAATATACAGCAGTGTAGACTAAACAGTCAATTTGGGGGATAGGTGGATAGAAAAGGAGGCATCAGAGCAAAACAAGACCGGAACTCAGCAAACATCCTACCCTGCGGATCATGCTCAACACCTGGGGACTGTGATGGAATCATCTGGTCTTCACTGGTCCTTGGCAGCCCTACCCCTCTATCTCTGCTATCTTCAGCACATGGGACCACTCTTGGCAGACATGCTAGGTTCTTGCCACATTCAGCATTGCACCTTAGGGACTTTCATTATAACATAGGCTTCCCCTTCAGAGCTTTATGCAAAGGTACCTTGGGCCTTCTCACAGAGAATCTAGCCCCGCCACACACTGCCTAGTCACAGAAGCCTTATGGAAGCTTGGTTCTCTTGTCACATCTTGCATGTCTGTGGGACCAGCCTGTGTAGATGCTGCTCTCAGATTGTGCTCCAATCTTCAAATGTAGGCTGACACTCTTTGATTACAGATGTCCTGACTGCTGTGGCAGCTAAATCTAAGTAAATGCTTCTCTAGTAGTTATTTCCAGCAGGGAACCCTTTTGGTGGCAGTCTCAGTTTAGGCTTTATCCTTTCAAGAATATTTGCATTTTTATGAGTTAGCCCCTCTGATGAGTGGGTCTCACCCTCAGGGACCCTTTCCTCTTCCAAGCTGCAGAGCACCAGGTTTTTCTTTAATAGTTTTAATCTCTTTAATGGTTACAGTTGCTTTCTTCACACACTCCTTGTCTGCAATTTTAACCATGCCCACAGCCCTTTCCTCAATACTTTTACTCCATATAAGGTTATATATAATTATATAATAAATAAAAAATATAAATATATATTATAATCTTATTTATAAAACCTTATATATAATATATTACATACTATATTATATATAATCATATATTATGTAACATATAATATATGTGCATAAATATCATATAAGGTTATATATCCCCATCTGTCATGTAAGTATACACACACACACATATATGCCTACATATATATGTGTGTTTGTGTGTGTGTGTGTGTGTGTGATACCACACAGTGATATTATCAGGACCCAAAGTCTATACATCTCAGCAAGCTTCTACACAGTTGGAATGGCTGTTCTTAAGTTCTGAAGCTTCATGTTAGGTTTTTCACTTTCACTATCAAGGATACTTTTATGCACTTCTCAGCAGGACACTCTGGACCCACAGGCCAAAACCTAAAAATCCACGACAGGGTTAAAACTAGAAAACGAGTTAGCTTTATGTTCGCTTCTATGACTCACACAGACTGCACATGCCCGGTGTCTTTCTCCTCCACTTGCAGCTCTCTCTCACTGAGACTCGGCAAAGAACCAGAAGCAGCGGTCATACAGCCTGAGCAGTATACTGTCTTCAAATTTCCTCCACCAAACAACTTAGTCAATTACTCTTGAATTCAGCCTCACCCAAGTACTCAGGACACCAGCAGAGTCCATCCAGATTCCTTGCCAGAATGTAGCAATGCAGCCTCTGGTTCCTGATAGAACTCCTCCAAACTCATTCACATTCCTCCAACCATCCGGCTCAAAAGGCACAAGGACCCTGTATTGACTAAAGACTCATTTCTTACAAGTTTTGGATTTTCTGTCAGCTTAACAATGTTTATAGTCACCTGAGGAGGGAGTCTCAGTTGAGGGATTGCTCAGATACGATTGGCCTGTGGGCATGTCCGTGGGGAATTTTCTTGATTGTAAATTGATGAAGAAGGGTCCAGTCCACTATGGGTGGCACCTTTCCCTGGGCAGGTGGTCCTAGGCTGTGTAGGAAAGGTAGTTAAGCATGGACCAGAGAGCAGTATTCTTTCATGGCTCATGCTTCTGGTTCCTGCCCTAATGTCCCTCAGTGTTTCAGACTGTCTGAAGTGTAAGTCCAAACATCCTTTTCTTTCCTAAGCTCCTTTTGTTTAGAGAGTTTTATCAAGGCAACAGAAATCAAACCAGAACATTACTCTCTTAAAACTTCGGCTTTATTCTTGGCTCAGAAACTCCTTGAGGTGAAGGGACCTCATGCTGTAAAGTTATCATTGTCCCTCTTGCCACCACAGATGAGAGATGGATACTAGCATGCCTATCATGTAGCTAATTCTGTCTACCATTTCTGGGGTGTCTGCTGCATGGCTGGAGCCTACAGAACCTACCAGTCCTGGACAAGAAAGAGAGGGCATTTCCTGAGTAAGGCATGCATATGGCTGAAAGGCTGTGGGTTAAGTGTTATTGATTTTTAGAACTGGAGGGCTATTTCCTGAAGTGTAATTGAGTGGCAGGCTAGTCCTCACTAAATTAATTTTTGTTGCTTTGTGTGTGAAGTTCAGGTGAGAATAATTGGCCTGGGAAGGGGAGCATGCCATCATAGCATGATGAGACCAGGGCCACATGGGTCCAATTCCAGGAGAAAGACTTGTTATATTGAGGCCTTAAGTTATTGGGAGACTACTTAGACTTTTCTTTCAGGAAAATGGAAATAGAGTGAGCAGGTGAACAGAGAGCTACTGGGCCTGCTGTTCACTAGAAACTGGGGATCAGCCTTGTCACCCATTGCTCCATGTTGGTGAGGGTTACATCCCTCAACTCCAGTGAGACCCACACTCAGCCATCACCTTCGGGGGCTGGGGCTCTCCCTGGAGTGTAATGATCGTCACATTCAAAACCTCGTGCATGCAGTCACAAGTCACTGCAGAATTATCTTCTGAGGAACTAGCACCGGGCACTGAGCTGAAGCCAGGACAAACCGACTGGCTCATTCATCACAGGTGCCCAGAGGTGGTTGGGCCTGTGTTCCTGATGCTCTAATTGGAAATACAGGCATCTCAAAGGACGCATTCAGCAACTGTCCAGGCACTTTCACTTTTAGAACCATTTCTTTTCATGATGACTTGAGGGTGGGATACAGAGAGGGACACTGCTCCCTTTACATGGTTTATTTTTTAAAAAGGTGTTACATTGTTTATAGTGTGTGTGTGTGTGCATGTATCTATGTGCATATGAGTGTAGATGCCCTCAGCATCCAGAAAAGGGTATTGGGTCTCTTTGAGTTGGAGTTATAAGCAGCTGTGCACTATCTGATGCAGGTTCTGGGAATCAAACTTGGGTCGTCTTTAAGAGCAACAAGTGGTCATAACCACCAAGCCATCTCTCTATCCTTTGCATCTGGTTTTAAGTCAGTGTCCAGCTAATGGTACACAATAGAGTTTTTGGTGTGGTGTTCAGGGGCTTCCAGGTGTCAACCAAGGAGAAGTAGACCTGAGCATCCTGAGAAAGCTTCAGGCAAGTCCTCTGCACGATGCCTTCTGGATCTGTCAAGAGTGAGCCAGGTCAAGCCAGACACAGGGAGGGCTTAGAGGCTATATTGGCCTGTTTTCTGGAGTCTATAGATCTTGCTCGCTGCACTATATGTAACTTCTAGAGTCTTAAAATTCTGTACTTATGTCCATGGGTGTCTGTTTCATTTTTCAGTTCAGTTGTAACACGAATCACCTCTTCTGCTATGTCTTGCCTTCCTTCTCCAGCCTAGGCTCCTTTGTGTTTCAGTAAATACAGAGGCAACAATGACAGGGTGGAATGTGAGGTAGTAAACTCATGCTCCCAGGTGTCTGTCTTTTGCTAGTGGCTTTTCTGATGGACAAGGAGCTCTAAGTGAGCAGACGCACACACCTGTTTCTGACCTGTGAGGTAAGTCTACCTAGAACCTGTAGGTGCTGCTGCAAAAATGGACCTGGCACCATCTAGTGGCAATATTTCTGAACAGCAGATACAAGTGTCCTGGGCCCCAGAACCTGACTCTTCCTCCCCCTCTGTCCCTCTGCCCCTCCCTCCCTCCCTCCCCAATCCCTCCCTCTTTCCTCTCTCCTTTCCTTCTCTCCTTTTCTGTAGAGTCTTTCTAGGCTACGTCCTAAGCTTAAGTGATTGTCCTGCCTCAGCCTCTAAGATCACAGCTGTGTGCCATTTGTCTCACTCAGCTTTCCTTCCTTGGCAGTTCCTCTGATGCTGCCCTGGGGGTCTGAGCAGACAGTAAAAGCCATCAAGACCTTATTTGATCTCTTGTAGCCCAGAGATGTCTATGACTCAGAAAGAATTCACCCGGTCCAACCTTGCATCCACAGTTTGCTCATTGACATCTAGTTACTTGACCTCTATTTGAGATCATGTTCAAGCTGCACCCGCACTCACTGAGGAAACTGGGGCACAGCTAGTTCAGAGGTCTGCTTATACTCAGGGGATTAGTGGCCAAGCTAGACTGGGTCTGTGCTTGCTCTGGAATGAGCATACAGTCCTCTATGGTCCTGTGATAGAGCCCCTCTCCCTCCCGTTCTGTCTTTTCATCTCTTTTCTTTCTTAAACTCTCCTTGACTTAACCTTTCCCTTGATAAATGTTTTTTGATCACAAGGTACCGACAGTGGGTGTATGTACCACACACATAAACATGGCTAATCTCAGGATACAGGGCCAAAGCTTCTATGTGCAGTTCAGGCAATACACAGGCTGTAGGTACAGTGGTACAATTGTCAGAGTGTAGCTGGCAGGAACAATATCTTATATAGACTGTCACTAAGAAGCATAAAGTGTAACTAACTGATGGTTGGGGATCCAGGATGCTTGCTGCAGACACTGAACTTCTGCTACTGGGACCTGTTCTTCTGATCTCACAGCCCTGCCTGTCTCCCACCAGCCCATTTGCCCTCGGGGAGGATGTCCACACACAGAATGAAGGAGGGCTGTGACTACATTCCAGGCAAGGAAGCCACAGTGAGAGTGAGATACAAACCAAATCTTTCCATCACATCCCTAGCCAGGAATAAAAGACCAGCAGGTCACAGTCCATCTAACACAGCTGGGAAGTACTCTCAAGATATGACCAGTTATCAGTACATCCCCAGAAAGTCATGCAAGGAGGAGTGTGGGCAGAGGGAAAGACTGATCCTCTCTGTCAATGATCCTGGTACTGCTGACCCCAGCTGAAGATGTGATGGGTCCAACTGTCACCTCAGAAACTCAGTTACGTCTCACCGATGTCATTCTTACAGACAGTAAGGCTGCCAAACCTTGGGGTCAATATTTGCCAAGCACCAGGCTTTGTGTGGGGATGTGCAACCATTGCTTGGGAGGTGGGTGATGGTGCTGGGAGCTGAGGGGGTTGGGGAGGAGGTATCCACATTCCACCAATTGCACCGAGTCAGCAACCCTGGAAATGTGAGATGTATCCTCTGAGTTCTAAATTTTCAGCTTCAGTGTTGTCTTTTAAAATCAAAAGTAAGCAAATCCCGTGTAATGTGTCTGACATCTATTTATTACAGCTTTCCTCAGAAGCAATTTCCATCCTGATATGCCACTGCCCGATTATTATTAAAGAGTTAAGAAAAATGGGGAGTAGGAGATCAAGATTAGATTTTTTTTCCCTGAGATGCAGCAGCAAAATGAATAGTGCATTATGAGGACATTAAGAAAGCAATAGAGTTTAAACTATTAAACAGATAGATGTCAATTGAAAGATGCTGGGCGGTTTGTTTTTAACACCCCATTGTCAGAATTATGAAGTAGGAGCGGCACAGGGTACGGTTTAAGACAATCGAGTGGGAAGCTGTGCATATTGGAGAATGAATCAGTTTGCGAGTAATGCCATCTTGAAAACTATTATTTATTCTTGTCTTTCTAATTTGGAAAGCAAAACCACAGTAATATAGTAAACAGACAGGAGCCTCCTCCTGCTGTGAGGGGACTGGCATGTTCTTCCACGGGAAGTAGCATTACTAGTTGAGGAAAGGGGCCTCCTGGCCCTCTCCAGCACCATTGCTCCCAGTCCCTGCTGGACTGAGGTCCTGGACCTTGGGGCATATGGTGCTCATGTTCTTTCCCGATTGTGGTCTGTGGGCAGGAAGTGCCAGTGGACATTCACTGTGTGGCAGTGGTCTAGTTTAATAGTGTGTGTACTTGGCTAAGGGGAGTGTGTTCTGTGCTTCACCTTTCCTACCACGACGAGTATTACAGAGCCTGGAAGAAATACCCCAAGGAATTGAGTGCTTCTGAGTTGTGAGACACCAGGATGAAGGATCATGGTGGCTTCTAGAACACGATGCCATCAGAGAGCACAATCTCTGAGGCTTACAAACCAGTTGCCTTTGCTCCGTGGCTCTGAACAGTAAAGGCAAAATCAAGGTGTGGGCAGACCACACTACCACCTCTGGCTATGAAGACTCTTCTCCCCTTCTCCTGCACACTGATGGTTCTAGTGTTCCTATGTTTCAGAATTTTCATTCTAGGCTCAGGCTTCTGGGAATGAGAGCCTTCCTTCTAGCCTTGAGGCTCTATCCCAGGTTCTCTGAACCTCTGACTTTCGTATTAACATTGATCATGCCAGGATTGGGTGACCTTTAACTCTCTCATATGTTGCCCACAAGAAAGGACATTCTATATCTAAGCCCAGGGTTAGGGATGACTGAATGGCTTTAGCTGGAGGGTAGAGTGGGGTATTTTCTAGGCCAAATGTCTTCTCTTGTCTTTTCTACGGACATTTCTTCATCTTTTCTGTAAACCAAATATCACAAATGCTTCAGTTCTATATTCCTGCTATAACCTGAGCTAACCTGTTCAGGCCTGGCTCTACACTGTGGCTAGCTGTCACCTGATAAATGCCTTGTGGTGCTCTATTTGTTCACTGTTTCAGATGGGCCAGAAGCGAGCACGGAATGGCTGGGGCTCCTCTCCAAGGCCTGGCTGTTGTAGTATTTCCATCTCTGGAGTACAAAGCCTCACTGTTCACATGGCTTCTGGCAGAATCCAGCCACTAGCCTTTGTAGCATTGAGATGGTCATCTTTTTTGTTATTTAATTCCCAGGGACCCTAAACTCTTCTGGCTACTGGCTTCCCAGACCCTCACAATATAAGCATACACATTTGTCCTCAAGATCCTGGGAGAGCAGCTCATCCTCTTTGCTATGGCAGTTGTTATAGCATCAGCTGGCCCTGGATACCACTTCTTACACTTTACCCAAATGAGCTACAAGTAGCCCACACACAAGGGCAGAGACCACTAGACAACAGCCACTGGTTGTTTGGTTCCCTGTCTGCAGTAATATTTCCTGTGTAATTTGCATATTGGACATGCTCATTGTGCTGAGGCCTCCAGGAACCTCCTGACACACTATTGTCAGGTCATCGCTGTGTCAGGGCATGATTACTTATTAGAATAAGTTGGACAAATGAAGCAGTAAAATTAATCTGCTCTAAACTTCCTTGTGGGGGTGTGTGCACACACACTTCTTGCTACCTACCCAAATGTTTTGGAACCATGACACACACATGCAGCCTTATATTTTAATATGCCTTAAACAGCAATGACTGGGCACTTCCAAACCTCCTTGAAGCCAACACACTCTCCCCTCTGATATTCCTGAATTACTATTTACTAAAACCTATCTTCCATCCTGGCCGCCATGGACCCAGGCCTTCAGCCCTCATGGGCCAAGATTCCCAATTCTCACATGTCAGCAGTGTCTCTGTCTCTCTGTCCTACACTTCTCAGGCTGGGACCTTCTCATCCCCAGCAATGGTGGCTCTCCTCTTCCATCGTGTTCCTACCCCAGGAACCTCAAAGTCCCAATTCTGTCTCCCTGCCCAGCAGCAACTTTACTTACCAATTAGATCCAGCTGAGGGCAGGGACTGTCAGCATCCCACACGCTGCGAATTCCTATGTAATTTGGGAACCCAATTAACATAACATGAGCAATAAAGCAAATCCACAACAGACATAGATGAAAACAACACACAGTACAGGTCTGTAACCTTGAATACCCCCATACTGCCCTCCTGCCTGCAGCCCTCACACTTCATTGTGTGTAACTCAGCCCAGTGAGAAACGGTCTCCTTATCAGTCTCCAAGTCAAAGTCCTCACACATGACATTCATGACTTCCTTCCTGAGTTCCACCTTGCTATGATTCTTCCATTTGAAGGACTCCAGTTTGTTTTTGAGAATGCTCCATTTCGAACCATAGGAGACTTGATTTCAGTCCTGCAGTCCTTCTGATTCCTGGCCTAGGCCTGACCTGTACATGCAAAGTCTCCTTCGCCTGCTTCCCTCTCGATCCTTAGCATGCTGGAAGCATCAAAGCAACTTCATGGTTCTTATGCACTTATTGGCTCACAAAAGCACTTAGACTCAGAGACCTGCTGCTGGCCTGGACTCTGCTGGCCAGTGGGGCAGCCGTTAAGATAAGCCAAAGACCAGTGGAAAAGTAGGTATCTGCTGAATTGCTGGTAAGGGACAATCAGATGTTTGCTGACGCCTTTTGTTGGTAAGCCTGAAACAGAGGTTCACAATGGATTTTTGAAGAAAGGGTCAGGGTTGAATCTCTCACAACAGGCTTCTCTAGATCTTCATTTCATAGGTTTGCCTGTTTTCTTTTTGGCCTCTAAATAGCAATCCAGCCAAGTGAACCTTCTGAAGTTAACAAAGTGCTTGAAGACAGCTTGCCTCCATAGAGAGATGCATGGGAACTTTTCTACTTCCTAGTGCAGGTAAGCAAAGGGGGCCTTTTCAAAGAAGTGCTCTGCCTGCTAATGTGCTTTACCTAGTGTGATGGTTTGGATAAGAAAGATACCCATAGATAGACTCATGTTTGAATGTTTGATCCCCAGTTAGTGGAATTGTTTGGGAAAGATTAGGAGCTGTGACTATATTGGAGTAAGTATGGCCTTATTGAAGGAGTAGGTTTTGAGGTTTTAAAAACTGATTTTAGGTCTGGCCTCACTCTTTCTCTGCCCGTAACTTGTGGATCAGATGTGAGATCTTAGCTACTGCTCCAGTGCCGTGCCTGACTGCCTGCTGCCAGGCTCCCCACCATAATGACCATAGACTAATCCTCTGAAACTCTAAGCAAGCCCCTGATTAAATGCTTCCTTTAGAGTTTGACTTGGTCAGTATGCTTCATCAAAGTAGTAGAATGGTAACTAAATAAACAGTTATCCAGTTTTCCTGGATGGTATCCTTTATGTCCATGCCAAGTGGACAGTGTTTCCAGCTATGTTAGGATGTAGGCCCTAAGTTTCCTTTGCTAATGACCATCAGCTCATCAATAGTCACAAGTTGTTCTTAGCAATGACCAGGTCTCACCTGATACCACTCAAGCCTCCGTGACCAGAGCAGAGTAGGGGTGACTCCAGAGTTTCCCAATAGGAAGTTCCCAGACACAAGAGTCAGCTTTCTGTGGAAGAGTCCAGAAACACTCTACGGGGCTGACATGCACAGACTACATACAAGAGAAAGGAGATCTTATCAATCTTCCTAAATGACTAACACAGCACATTGGCTCACACCTCCCAGACCTGGAGCATATCATATCTTCCAACAGAGCTTAACCAATAAAGTTATCATGGAATTATCATAAACTTCTCTTGAAATATTAATCCTCACCTCTGGGCTGTCTGCTGCTGAGTGTAGGATTCCATCAGGAAGTGGGAACAGATTTGACAGGTGGGAGGGGACAAGGGGGATAATAGACAGGATGAATATTGGAGCTCTGGCAACTTGAGCTACATGCAGAAGTCATGTGTTTGATGGCATGGCTCAAATAAATAAAGCAGGAGAGAGAGCTGCTTGGAAGCCACTCATGTTTGGGGTGGCCCTGCAGCCTCAGGGAGAGCAGGTGATGACCTTCTAGAAAGAACAGGAAGAGGGACCAGGAATGTGTGGCCCTATAGCTTTAGGGAAAACAGGTAATGACCTTCCAGAAAAACAGGAAGAGGGACCAGAAATGTGTGGC
This sequence comes from Mastomys coucha, assembly GCF_008632895.1. NCBI lineage: Eukaryota > Metazoa > Chordata > Mammalia > Rodentia > Muridae > Mastomys > Mastomys coucha. The sequence goes on along the minus strand of NW_022196914.1, from coordinate 34,425,789 downwards.
CCTGCAGCCTCAGGGAGAGAAGGAGATGACTTTCCAGAAAGAACTGAAGAGGAACTGCAGGCAGCCACAACCTCTGGTGTTATGACACTGGATACTGTGCAGGAAAGAAGCCTGGGGCTTTCCCTGAAACCACTTCCAGTGATGAAGAGAGCTTATCTAAATTTCCAATTAACTCAACCAGGAAAAGAATGATCAGGTATCCCATTTCCTCCTGCTGTGCCAATCAGATTGTGTCTGGAGTAGGAAGTGATTAGACCTCTGGACCCGAGCATCCAAGGCTGGTGACTACACAGTGAAGATCTTTGGGGATAGCAGTAGAGAATTACAAGTCCAGAAAATGGCTGCAGAAAAGGGGACTAGTGATGGCTTTCTACAAAGGTGGAAACTTGGGGAAAACACAAGGGCTTTTGATTTGACTCTCCCCTAGGCTTGAGGAACAGAGGGACTCTGACTTTCTTGTTTGTCTGGAAGATGTGGGATAAGAGAGAGCAAAGCTTCGGAATAGTGAGGAGACATTGAAGTCTAGAGTCAGCTCTCTTCTGCTGCTCCAGCCTTCTCAGTGGGTATGTTGGCCACACCTTCCTCAGTAAGCAGCCCATGTTTCCTTTGCACATAGGCAGCTATGTTTCATATATAAATAAAAAATAAATATTTTATATTTATATAAAATCTTTGCCTTCCTTCCCTACTTCTGTCCACCTATCTATCCACTCATCCATCCACCCACTAGTTCATCTCCTCTATAAATTGACTTTAATTAATTTATTTATTTGTGTGTGCATGTGTGAATGCATTCTATAATGCATGTATGGAGGCCAGAGGACCACATGAAGTCGATTCTCACTTTTTATCTATGGATTAAACTCGGGTTGTCGCATTTGGCCACCTTGCTGTTAGATGGCATCACTTTCTCATCTGCACTGATCTTGTGCTTCTGCTTAATATATATAGATGTATATATATATATATATATATATATATATATATATATACATACACACACACACACACACATATATATATACATATATATATATACATATATATATATATTACAGTAGCATTTGTCTGATGCTCCACCTTGGTCTCCTGTTGATAGATTGATACTTCCTTTCAGTGATAGCCACAGGTGCAGCTCTTGTTTCCTTCTGGCAGATCATCCGTATGCCTGACAGATATGCTGGTGGGACACTCTGGGAAATGTATCTCAAAGTTTTGATGAATATTGGGTGTTTCACACCTATGATCTTCAACACACTGTGACCCAAAGGCCACCACAATTCTGTGTTCTGTTACCTGGACCTGCCATGACAGAGGCACAGGAACAAGCTGCTAATGGAGAATGGAGAATCCTTGCAGTATGTTTTGCTAGTTGGTGTCTCTTGGAATGTAAACCAGAGGTTCTCACTTGCTGCTTCTCTGAGAACTGGTTCCCTCTGGCCAGTGTTCATACCTTACCCGCATTCTACACACAGGAACCTCTCTCCACAGTCACATGAGGTGATCTGGTGGCTTGCCCATGATGAACAGTTCCTGGAATGTTTTGCTATATTCATGCTTCCATGATCATAAACTCAGAATGTGCAACTCCTTCTTTGATGGCTGCCTGTGTTTTGTCTGCAAAACCTCCTCACAGCTGGTTGTTCCTTTTCCACTGTTGACCACTTTCGTAGTTCATTTTCTCACGCTTAAGTGGATACTACAGCAGGGAGTTTTGTTGTATGGAATGGCATAGCCTGGCCACTTCTAGCTCATAAGCTTAGGCAGGTCATCTGAACTCTCTTGAGAATCTCTGAGTTTTGCCTGGTCATGTGACACCCACTCTTTCCATTTACCATCTGCCTTGGGCCTCTAGTCTGGGACCCTTGTTTCATACTGGTTATACACTGAGTTCCCTGGGGCTTTATACACTTCCATGACTTGTACTTTAAACATATTTCTAGGTCTAAAGGCACTGCTAGCTCTTCTAAATTGCTCTTTATTCAGAGCTTTCCTATTTAAAAATACTTATATCTCTGGAAGAGCTTTAGAGCCATACAAATTGTCTTTCTGCCAGTGTCAAAAGGTCTGTAGTTATTTAAGGGAGGGACACATGTAAATGCAGGTGCATATGACAGACACTGATAACCTCATGGTGGGAGCAAGAGTTGCAGAGGCTCATTCTCACAGTCTCATACTGTGACTCATAAAGAGTACTAATGGTTTTCAAAATATAATTTCTGTATTTGTCTTATGTCTATTTATAGATAGTTTCTAATTTGTTTCTGTCTATTCTGCATTTCTGAATAGTGACTTCAAAGAGGAAAATTATTGCTTTGTAATTTAAATGGGAATTGAGCCATTTATGGGACGTTTTCTTTTTCTACCTACTTTTGCACCTCATTGCTTTCAGGTATTTCATAGCCTACAGGTATGTATGTATATATATATATATACTCTCCTAATACTGCTTTGCTCTTGGCCTGAGACTGGGACAAACTGCCTACTGCTTTGAGACATTTTTCTCCTTTTGAAATGGGCATTCCATCCCTGACGTGGCTCCTGGACAGCACTATGTGGTTGGAGTTCATGTGGTACTGAGAACACCAGCCCAGCCACCAGCAGTGGCAGCTGTACTTCCGGGGAGAGTGTGAAGATGAGTAGTCCAACAACTAGTACTGGAAATGCAGGTACAGTTGGAGAAATCTTTATCTTTGGGTGTTTGTGTCCATATCAGAGAAAGAAGGGAGCCTAGTGTGGACTAGCCCTTTCTTTATCTGATCCATGGGTATGAGCCAGATTCCATTTTACTTAATAGACATGATAACCCCCAATTAATTATTACATAGAAAAGGAAAAAAAGAGAATGGTTCAAGCTCCAGACATACAAGTTAATGTCTGACCAGGAAAGCTCCAAGAGGGGCTCAGTGAGCCTTGGTTGAAGCATCAACACTACAATCAGATCCAGGACACACCAAGGAGGGATAGACAAGACTGGATCTCACACTCAAGGTACATCTGTCTTATACCTGAGATGATGTCACTGCTGAGATACCTGGCCTCTGTAGCCCACACTTCAGGGATAAGAATGCACAGGCCTGGAGTTCGGCCAATGTATCCCCAGAGTTGGCCACAGATGCGTAAGTGGCTTTGACTTTTCTAATCTCATCTTTAAAAGTGTGGGGTGACATTGATGCATTTTTTAAAAAATCCTGACACCAGGACTGTTGTCCTGAATACTTGCTCTATTTCTTCCCAGGATTTCCCAGTAGCTGTAGCCCCAGTTGTCATTTAAGAGACTCTGTTGACACACACAAATGAACACACACATATGCACACACACACACACACACACACACACACACACACACACACACACACGTCATTGGCAAGTCCCATCAGTTTCACAAAAAACCTAATGGTGATCTTTTGGCAAGATGTAACCATATGGGTTCCAGATGGGCCCTGGGGAATGTTGTTCTTTCTGTTTCCTGAGAAGCAACCAGATGGGTATTAATTTAACACATAGACCTCATTACCCTGCCATTGACCCCTCCATTGCAACAGAGACAATTCCCAGTCTGACCTTGATCTGAAAACTCTTCCTTTTTGTTCCTCCTCCAGCTCTGGCCCTGTGTACACTCAGCTTCATCCACCTGTCTGGAATGTTTTTGCCCCAGACTGACCTCTGACTCATGCTCAGAGGGACTTTCCTGACTGTCTGCTAGCTGCTCTCTCCCTGCTTCCTCAGGCTATGTATGGCTCATCTGCTTTCTGGTTATTATAACTTCTTGACATGTCATCCTATGAGAGTATCCTTGCAGATTTCAGAGTCAACTCACAGTGGATAGCTTTCACCATGTGGTAACTACAAGCCTGGTTCATGGAGACATCTTGACTCCTTCCAGTCTCTAGTTCTGTAGCTGCTATTTTGGTGACATCATTGATTACTGGTTTTAGCAAGGTTCTAGATACTTACCAATGGGTGGTATCAATTACCATTTATGCATGCATCTTTCATGACTGCTTATGTCTGTTGACTTGATTGTTCATGTATGTGTCTTTGGATTGACTTCATGTGTGTGCCTGTTGTGTTGGACTGTTCATGCTGTACATTCCTGTTTTCTTGAATGTTCGTGTGTGTGTGTGTGTGTGTGTGTGTGTGTGGTATGTGTTGGGTTGACTGTTCATGTGTGTGCCTATTGGTCTTACATACTCGGCCAGCAATTCATGTGTGTGTCTGTTGGTTTGACTGTTCATGCATTTGCCTATTTATGATATATATACGTGAGCATGACTATTTGGATGACTATGTATGTTTCTGTTGGATAGATTGTTCATGTGTATATCTTGGTTTGACTGTCCATGAAAATTTGTATTTCTTTTGGATTAGCCATTTAGATGTATTAGTATGTAGAGTTGACTCTTTGTGTCTGTGTATATTGTGTTGATCTTTCATGTTGGCTTGACTTTCCATCCCTGGATATCTTTGGCTAACCATTCATCCTGATCATGTAAGAATCTGTTGAATCAGTCATTCATGTGTGTATTCAGTTGGTTTGTCCATTCATATGTATGCCTCTTGGTTGGTCTTATATGTGTATTTCTATTAGGTTGACTATGCATGTATTTGTTGGGTTGACTGTTTTATGTGTCTCTTGTATTGAGGGTCTTTTTATTATCATATTCCCTCTTTGAGCTATGGAACTCATAGAAAGGTATAAGAGTCTAAAGCCTGGACTGTTAAGTACACGACACTACAAAATACACTATTCTGACATTTGCCAGGTTGATGGTGTTCCCACATCCATTGGTCAGGGTTGATGGTGTCCCCAGATCAGGAGGTAGGCCATGGGTAATGTTGAGTGTTGAGCAGTTTGTCCTTGAGTTGCTGGGAGAGGATGTTAGCAGTACCCTATTCCCAAGCTGGCACTCACTCTTGTTGTCAAGTAGGATAGAATACTTTACCAGGACCTCTAATCCCAAGTCTTCACTAGAGAGACATTTCCTGATGTGGCAATAAGCTAAGGGGATGGGTGAAATGCATACTGTTTCTAATAAAAACAAAAAAAGCATGCACACAGATGTCTACCTTCAATGAATAAGAGGAAGGTAAGCCTACATGCTCTGTCCCTGTAATTAACATCTATGAAATTTTACTTAATAATTTCATAATTCATACTCTGTACATAATTGCTTCTTCTTGGTCTATAATTTTTGACAAAGTATACCAATGATAATATAGTACCACAAAGGCATCAAGTGCCAGTAAGAGTAAAAACATGAGAAAATTTATTCAACAAATTCTTCAAAGGTAGTGAATATGGGGTGAACACATAAATATGTGTGTGTATGTATGGAAATGGGTGTGTACACATGGGAGTACACATTCACGTAAAGATGTGTGTGTTCTGAGTGTGTGCACTTGTACATATTCTGCATAGGTATGTGTGAGGAAGGATGTCTCAGTCTAATCCCAGCTGGAGATGTCAGCCTCCAGGTGTCTGGCTATCTGTCACACAGAATCTTGGTCCCCAGAAGTTCTAAGTCCCAATGGTCTTAGGTCCTTAGGGTATTTTCTAAAGTTTCTCAGGAGCAGAGAGTTCTTGGGCCATAAGGAATGCCTGGTTCTTTGCTCACAGTACAGCCACATCACGCCTATGACTGTGGTCACCTGCTTTTGCTGTAGGAAGACGTGGGAGGTTCACAGTGAGCTCTTGAGGTTCCTACCCAGGGTGTTACAGACAGAAAACTTCCAATATTCTCCTTTTCCTGGCCCATTGGGAGGGAGAGAAGCATATGTTGACCCAAAATGGAGCATACAGGCTTCAAGTGCCAACAATCTGACCTGAACGTGCTCTCCATCTCAGGCAGAGCCTTTGGGATCTGGAACTGTTCCTGGCTCTGCCCCATCTCTCATTCTGTCTGGTTATACTTGGAAAGCATAGAGTACACAGTGCCTACTGAAAGCTGTAGACAAAAATGCCTCTTCTCATTTTGCACAAGTGTGTTCACACATGCACAAGGTGCACACTTACACACAGTTACATTCACTCTGTGTTGTCATACTGCACTTGTACACACCCACGTAAATGCACCCACACATACATGTGCACACCCATACGCATCACACAACTAATGCATTCATACGTTCCACGAATACACTCACCCAACCACACAGTCATGCACACCACATGTACTCATATGAACACATTCACATGTACCCATTCATGCATATTACATTCATGCTCACATCCATCTACCATAATTCCTCACATATAATATATGTAGCATACTCATACGTACACAGCATACACACATACTTACACCACTGGTGTACCATTTGGTACCATTGGTACCAATTACACTTACCAACCTTATCAGCAAGCCTCCTAGGGCATAAGCTTAAGATCAAAGGCAGGCACATACTCCAGCTTCTGAGAAGAACATGGGTCCTGATTTCTTTGACATACAGCAAAGAAGAAATCAGTCTGGTCCTTAAGCTCCTTCTAAAAGGCTTGGGTGACAATAGGAGAGTCACTGAGGTGAAGGAGTGTTGTCTTGAGAGGCAGGTTTTGTGTGGGGCTTGCTAGGTGTGCAGCTGGAATGGAGACATTCCAGGAAGAAGGCAGGGGCTTGGTCCTCAGAGCTGGAAAGGGCATGGGCATCAGAGTTTGTAGCAGCATGAATGGACAGTAGAACAGGAAGGAGGAAAGCTACCAGTCTGCGTCACAGTGGTGCAATGTGTTGGTAAATGTGAACTTTGGATGAACAACAATGGTGAGAATGGTGTGCTCAGGAGTATGTTAAGGGCACAGGGAGATGGTCCCAGTGACTGTGCTTGAAAGGAGCCTATATGAGCCTGGCAAGAGCTGACACTGTCCAATGCATTTGGTCTAGAAACTCTGAGATTAGTCCCTTCACAGGCCTTGTTTTGCAGATGGGTTAGGTGAGAGGCAGGGTGGTGAATCTCTGACCAGGACCTTGCATCTTGAATAACCAACCACATCCACAGAGCTAGCTCACTTAGACAACTCAGCTCTGGGTATTAGAAGGGGACATAGGGCAGGCTAAAGCACTGGGGTTGGCAGCAATGACACAAGAGAGGTGGCAGAGATGGAGAAAGGATGGTTTGAAAGGAGGGGCATTTCAGGAGGGAAAGACTCAGTCACCTGGACAGTTTGGGATGACTTGGTAGACCGGGTGTGGGCTGGGACTGGATGGAGATGAGGTTAAATTAGGGGTGGGGCCTAGTGAGAACAAGAGCGTCTAGTTTGTATAGTAGGTGGGGTGGGGAATGTGACCAGGCTGAGAGTAGACTTTGGGAAGCCATTTGCTGGGAGTGATCCTGGCATGAGATGCCTGCTGAATGGGACTTGCTTCAGAACACAGCAGATCTAGATGGCAGGGGTGGTGATGTAACTGCAACATCAAGAGAGCGTGGAGCCCAGTGAAGGCTTCCCAGTGGCATGAAGATAAGTATTGGGTCCTGGGACTCTTATGGGCCATAGTAGGGTGCCAACTGTGTCATAATTCCACATGCAGTGCCTTGACTCTCAAACAGCAGTTTTAGAGGCATCCTATAGGCACATGCATATGCACCTCAGCATATGAGAGAACATAGGTATGGAAGGCCTTGAGTTACAGCTATATACCCACAGTTCGCAGGGCTGATGGTGGATAAGGTGAGCATCAGAAGTACTCTGAGAGGGTATCCAGCCATGGCAGTGTCCTTCCAATGCTCTATCTGAAGAACTGTTTTCACCTGTGACTATTTTCCCTCTTAGGATTCCAGCAGTGGCACTGTCCACCCCAGGGTCCTGTCTACAGCAGCAGCCTACGAGGGTCCTGTCCACTGCACTGCCCTTCCCAGGATCTCATACATGGTCCTTTCCCCTCATGTTTTCTTTTTCATGGTCCTGAGTGCTACCCTTGCCTCCAGCTCAGGCTACTAGCTATTGTCCTCTCATGATTATCAGATACTTCACACAGCCAGCAGTTATGTCTCCAGACCTGCTTCATGAAGTCCGTGGACCCAACAGCTCAGCTGCTAGAAGAGAATTACTCAACAGCCTTCCTAAATACCTCTCATGACCTATAAGGCATTGGACTAGGGTCTCACTTTGAAGATGGTTGTCATGGTAACAGGTCCTTACAGTCTCCTCCTGGCTGCCAAGAAAGCAGAGTGTAGAGACACCCATCTCTTGGGATCTGTCTAGACTCAGGTGACGACAGACGTTCTGTGGAAAAGCTTATTCTACAGGTGGTGGATAGACCCCTGGCAAACCTAGTGACCCTTGACCCCTGAGGTCACTCTTTTTCCCTACTGTGCTGCCTTTCTTCCAGTCAGTGCACTGTGGTACAGGCAACACACTGGAATTTAGTGGAAACCTGGAGTCTCCCTGAGAAGCTGGTGGAGTGGTCGTGTGGGAAGAGACCACGGAGTTAGGAACCACAAGTGGTTGCGGAAGAGGGGGACAACCGTCAGTGATGTTAGCAGAGCCGATGGCAGTGGTCTGTAGTCATGAGGTACAGGGATATGCCTTCCACCCATACCTTAGTGTGTTTGCACTTTAAGCGGCCTTGTGGGTCTCAGGGGACTCGGGAAGCAGCAGACCATGAAACAGTCGTCTCAACTTTACAGTGGCTGGTCACTCAGCCACTGACACCCACTTTCACAGGCATGGGGGGAGTGTAATCTCACAATTAGAACCTCTCTCAGGAGTGGAAGGAGGCTCCAGTAGCTTGTTACAACAAGTGGTGTGGCAGCCTTCAAAATTTTTTATTGATTCATTTCTCTGATCAACTGCCCCCCTACTCTGTCCTGGAGCAGGCTACAGATATAAGATAGAAACAGGAGAGGGAATCTGGTGGTGATGGGGTGGGGTGGGGGCAGGGCTATAGAGATCCTCTAGAGCACTTGAGCTACTGGTGTGTACGGCAGTTAGCTGGAAAGTAGGAGAGGGGATGAACGGGGGTTGGCTTTTGTGCAAGAAGATTGTTTAATTATTTAATGACTGGGCACTCATTTAAAGGCCGTTATATGTATTTTTAAAACAGGAAGCTCCGAGTCCTTCATTGTTGGCCAAGGAGCAGGTCTGAGCATGACAAGCTGTCACCCTCATTCTGTTAGGCAGTTAGGCAGCCTCAGGGCTCTTGGGGGGAACGGTGGCTGGGAACAGCTTCACTGGGGGTTTGCCAGAATCTCCTTTTGTGACTGTTAAGTTCTGGAGTGAGGACAGATTCCTGGGGGCTTAGAGAAGTCACTGCCTTGTGTTGATGACATCATGCTGAGTGACAAGGTCAGTTGGCCTGTCCCTCAGGCTTCCTTCTGAGATGGGTACCCTCTGGGTTTGGTCGCTGGTCTGGCTGGAGAGTTAGCTTGAGATTCCCAGGGCAGAGACAAGTCACAAACCTGTCTGCATGCTTTTCCTCGGGAAGGTGACTATGAAGGTGAGCACATGGAATTACCCATGTGAATTTTCTTTGAGCTGAAGAAGTGTATAGGTGCGGAGGCCAGCAGGGAGCATGTGCCCTTCACCTGGGCTATGCAGAGGCACTCCCTTTGAGACAGGCATACATAGACAGCTGAGCTGGTTTAGATTTGTGTTTTTCTTTACAGATGTGCTGTTGGTTTTCCCTCTGTTTGGTTCAAGTTAACAGTGAAAATATACTTACGGGTCACAGGGACAGTTTCTGAATGGGGAGACGTTTGTGGCATCAGCTTTTGCTCAGATACTAAGCCTTCTCTCACTCTGGCTAGCAGGCTTGCCAATTGGTCCATGCCTAAGATGGTGGCTTGAGACCATCACATAGAACTGATGGGAAAGCTGGCAGGATTATGTAGGACCCTGGAGGGCTGCTCCCCAGCCAGCCTTTCTCAGACCCCATCACCTGCTCCTTACAATCATGCTTCCATCAGTTTCTACATCTGAAAAGCCCACAGGATCCTTTCTACCCTGTGCTCCCTCACACCTACCTCTCCGTGGTAGCCCATATATGCTACCATGCCACTCTCAAGGCTTCTCACTGACACACCGACAGGAAATTATTACACGTCATTACATCGCTTCAAACACAATTTCCCAGCCGTTCAAACCGCTCTCAGCCAGAGTGCGGGAAATGGGAGCTGTCAGCTCCACTTAAGTACCCCTCTCACACTTTCTTCTGGACAATGGACAATTTACGTTTTCTCCTTCCAGGGGAAAATGTTGGAAATATGTAAAACTAGTTTAACGGGTAATGCCAAGTGGGAAGGAAAATAACCCCTGCTAGCTTCCTTGCTGTTGCTTGTTATGTTTAACTGTTTTAACAATCTGTGCCCCAGGCCCTCTAGACCTCCCTACACAATATGTTATGGGAGAACACATGTTGAAGAGTCTAGAAAGGCTTCTCCAATTCTGGAAGGCACTGGCCATCCTCGGTGGTCTGTGCTGCTCAGAGGAGGCAAACAAGTGGACGCCAAGCCTCCAGACCTGTCAGCCTTATTTCTCATCACTCACCAGCAGTAGCCTCCATTTTTTTCCCCTAGCTGCTACTGTGCCTGTGTGACTCTATCATATAGCCATTTGTCTTGGGGTCTTGTCTGAAATAATTTGAACTGCCAAATCCTGAAATGAATAGGTTTTGTTAACACAAAAGGCTAAGGAACTGGTTGGAAATTTTAAAGAGCTCTCTGGCCCTAGTCTTAACCGATCATATTGTTTGGCTCCCAGGCTTTCTTCTGTCACCGCGATTCTGCCTCAGTGGGTGCAGGATGATGGATGACCAGGCTGCTGGAGGCGGAGAGAAAGAGCGCTGGCTGGGTCTGGGAATTCACTAAGTACTCTTGGGCGCTTCAACCTCATCATTGCGCACGGTAAGCCGGCCTCTGTGATTTATAAACTGGGGCGGTGATTAATGATCTTTTAAGTGGACAAGCCAGGGCAAAGCCTCACAAACAGGGCCACTCAGACATGACTACCACTTGTAGCTGAAGAATAACAGCCTTTGCTAGCGGATAATTGAGGCAGATCCGAGGAGCCCCCATCCATCAGTTCCAGAATCCTACTTTTGACACTGGTCTCTTGGCCGGGGCTCATGGGCAGTGTCCTGAGCAAGCAGAGAGGAAGAGCATGTATGGGGAAGCAGTGCTGTTATTGCAAAACCAGGGCCACTTGGGAAGGCATGTTCAGAGCAGAGGGCTGAGAGAGCTTCTGTCCTGCCACTGCTCGAGTTCCCATCGATGGGCACACCAGCCTGGGCAATGTACCAGGAGTTGCTTTTGCTTTTCCAACTCCTGGGCTACTTTTGAGAACTCTTGCATATAGGGATTCCCCTTGACTCCTGGGTGGCAAATGCAGGCACCCACAGACAGGACTGGACTCAAGCCCCTCTGTGTCTGGTCCAGCCTCTTCCAGACCCTCTCCCCAGATGTCTTCTCCTCAAGACACCTCTCAGGGGACTACAGCTACAGTGATGGGTAGCTCTGGAGATTCGCTCTGCCCAGTGGTTACAGTTTTGTCAAGTTAATGATTATAATTGGAGCTGGTGTTGCTGCAGCATTATAAATAAATGCAGGCACTGCAGCGCTGTGGCTGCAGGTGAGTGGGGAGCAATCAATATCGGAAAACCAACTTCTGCCAAGAAAAGAGCTCTCGCATCTCCCCAGAGGGAGATTCCAAAACCATCGCAATCTATCCTGAGCCCCAGAGAGAAGGCTTCGTGCTTCTGAGGAGGCAGGAAGTGGGAGTGGGGGCAGGAGACCTCTCAGGTGGGCTTTCTGGATATCAGTTAAGAGTGCCTGCAAGAGAGAGCCTTGTGTAACTTTGTTGCCTCTTCAGAGTAAGCACAGCCCACTGACTTTTGTAGAATGTGAAAGCGAGCTGGTGACACCCTTTTTGCAGGAGGCTTGAATGAGAGGAGCGAACTTCCTCAAAATTTATATTGCTTGGAGTAGGGAAGGAACATGGGTCAGAGCAGAGAACCCAGGCAGGGCAGAATCAGACTTGAGCAAGACTACTACCACAAGCCAGTGTCCCTTTCCCACTCTACCCAAATCTCTCTCTCTCTCTCCACAGTAGCATATATTCTTTGTTCCTCTTAATCCATTTCTGGAGGGGCATTTTCCTATCAGGAAGAACTTTTGATGGGTTGGGTTCATGTCTCAACAACCCCTAGAGAGTTTCACTTTCACTTTCATGGAATGCATACACATGCTATGGAAAGGCTGGGGAAAGAGAAGCATGCACCCTCTACACTCTGCTCATTGCTGCAAAGCTTCCTGCTTTAGAATAATCTAAACCTTTGGGCTTCACGTCCTGTTTTCCAGGCCAGCCACTTCTTTGATTTCAGTTTCTTTTTGTCTTTTTCTTTTTTCTTTTTCTTTTGTTTTGTTTTTGTTTCTCGAGACAGGGTTTCTTGTGTAGCCCTGGCTGTCCTCAATGATTTCAGTTTCTTTCTACCAAGGAAGCAATAGACAGGGCAAGAGGCTCAGCATCCAAAGGCACCTTCTTAAATCATGGGTCACGACTCCATCGGGGAATGCATATAATTGAGTATGAGGGCCACGGAAATTTGGCAAAACAGTAAACAATTTCTGAACATGCAACAACTAAAAACTTAATTAAAAGTCCAATGTGTATGGATTCCATGGTGTCCCTGGATGTGGTGCATGGCAGGACTCCATTGCAGCCATGGATTTGAAACATACAACATACATGCTTTGAGTACTGCATGTAATAACACTACAGAATAAGAAACATGGTTGCCCGAAACACTTCCACTCAGATTCTGGAGGAGTGTACACTGTAGACTGCAGCGATGTTTACTTGGCGTATTAAGTTTTCTGAGCTTATAGAAATAGAAATGTAATTATAGAAAACGAAGATATTTAGTGTTTTTCCATACTCATTCCTTCTTCAACATATCAAGTTAGTATATCCCCATATTTTATTTTGAAAGCATGTGCAGGTGTCAAACATAGGGTGATGTCCTATGCATTCTATCTCCTTACAGACAGACTATCAACCCCGATAGACTTGGCCATGGGTGATCTTGAGGGCTGACCAGTGAGAAACATTTGTTTTTATGGTGTTTTCTTCCCCAAAGCTTGAAGATTAGTCATCTGAGGTTTGCTCTACCGGCTCACTTTTCACCAGGCCTCCTTCAAGCCACTTGTGAAACTGCAACATGTCACAGTGGATTACGGGCAAATGAACAGTATGTTGCCAGGGTGATGGAGTGCCCAAGTGTGTCTTTCTAAGGGAGAAGGCAAATGAATAGTAATAATAACAGGATGTAAAACAGAACAAAAATGAGACAAAACAACACCCTGGGTTAGTTAAGGACCGGGGAATAAATCTGAATTTCCCTCAGTATCCATAAGCCCAACACACCTGATTCTCTTCCAGGCCACTTCTGACTGTCAGAGTTATACTCTTTCTGGCTACCCGGAGGAAAATGAAAACAGACATGCCTAGAGAACAAAGACCTCATTTATTAGCAGTGTTTCACTGAATAAAGTGGTTTGTGGTAGTTGCTTTTGGGGGTGGGACTTCTTTTGGAGAAAAGGCAGCACATATGTGGCTTCTATATCTGAAGCAGACGACGACACTGGCCTGCAGAAGCAGCTGAAGCGTCTTTGCAAAGTTTATTTTGCTATGGGTTGTTTCTTCTTCAAGCAGTTGTAGTATCGATTTCTCCCAGAGGATTAATTATCAGAGGCAGTCTCAGGCTTCACTGAGATGGGCGGAAGGAGAAATGATGTTTTCATTTCCACGAAGCCTGCCTGCCTTTGTGCAGGCTTTCTCTGGAGCCCAAGGATCAGGACCCTGCCAGGGAAGGGCTGTCAGGAGTACCATCCATCTGCTCCGCGGTTGTCTGGACAGGCTCAGGATCTGCAGACAGGTTCTATTGCAATCCTCTGCCTGTGTTTGTAGAAGGAGCTTTCAGAGCCAGGGGGTTGGGGATGGGTAGATGATCATGGATTGGTACAGAAGTGAATGTCTGGGTGCTGAACAGAGAGAAGAAATTTTAGACTTTACAGGAAAACTCACTCCTATGACATTCATCTCCATAGGGCTAGGTTGAGGAGTTGCTCCATGAAACAGAGCTGCAGAATGTTCTAGAGAGAAGTTTCTGTAGATTCTGAGACTTTAGTGATAGGAGGGGCAAGGAAAGATAAAGCTGATTCTGTGATTAGTCCTGACACTTGCTCCTGTGAAGATGTGCAAAGGAGAGTGTCTCGACATTAGCATCAGCATCAGCATCTCAAAGTGTTTTTTTGTTGTTTTGTTTTGTTTTGTTTTGATAGCCTAATCCCTGGATCACCTCTGGGAAGAAGGTGATAATTTATGTACCATGTTTACTGCCTAAATCTGCTGTGGTTTTGGGAGGCACTCTTTTCAGCCAAAACCAGGGTACCCCTGGAATTCTCCAGGGTACCCCTGGAGATCCAAGGACTGTTAGCAAACTGCATCGCCTGCAGAGAACTAAGTAAACTCTCACAGTTCTTTGTTGGGTTATTATCTTTTTAGTGGTTTCTCACCCTAGTGAAAATGTGATAAGGTAACAAAAGTATCATCATGCGACAAGGTAGAAATGTTGAAACTTTGTGTCTGAGTCTTCAAATCACTTGTCATGGTGGTTTATCACAACATTGGAAGTCACGAACACCGAATACCGAGGACTATCTGGTCCTGGCTGGGATAGTTTGATGTGTTTGTAAGTCACCATGCAGCATTTCCATAACTGTAATCTCTGTGCTTTGTAAGGTATGCATCCTGCAATGTAAGTAAAGATCTTTTTCAGCTGCCTGACCCTGACTGTGAATGGAGTGTGCATTAAGCGGTTTCTTTCATTCTCCTTCCTTTTCTGTTCCTTAACACTTTGTGTTTTGAGACAGGGTCAGGTTAAGTTGAATAGGATGGCCTTGAACTTGCAGTTTTCCCAGCTCAGCCTTTTAGTAGCTGGACTTGTAGCTCTGTGAGACAGGTTCCACTAGCTAGGAAGAAGGTGGTAGTGTTGCGCAGAGCATCCTGGACACCAAGGCAAAAGGAAAAATTAGGCATTTCACAACATTCACTGGAAAACACTGAACATTACATTAGTTACCTTCTGGTAGGGACTTGGAGAAGTGATGACCTAAAAACTGGACACAGTTGACTAACAATATACTTACCTGCATTTTTAATGAAAATTGGGGTTGCTTTGGGAGTTGCCATTGGTGCATGCCACAGCTGGGCTGCTCCGGAACAGCCATCAGTCTGAACTTTTCATGTTCTCCATTCTTGGCCAGCATGACCCTTGACCCACCTGGCCTACCCCTCCAGATAGACATTAGTGGCCATCTGCCTGCTGTGGTATTGTGACATTCTTCTCTGGGGCCTGACTCTCCCACTTGTGCTCATAGTAGGTGCTTTTTGTCACACTGGGACTCTGTCTTTTCATTTTAATTTGTGAGGACTTATCCTCAGAGAGAGGACCCTATCTTCTGTATTAGTTACCTTCCTGTTGCTGTGATAAAACACCATGGCTTATGGAAAAAAACTGTTTATTTGGGCTATGGTTCCAGAGGGTAAGGGTCTGGTATGGCAGGAAAAAATGACAGTAAGCAGTAGGTATGTGTGGAAACCAAAGCAGGAAGCTGAGAGTATTTGTCTTGAAAAGAGAACATGGAGCAGAGTGTGTAAACAAAGTATGGTGTAAACAGGAAGTATAGTGAGACTATAAAACTCCAAAGCCCACCCCTGGTGATGTACTTTCTCTGGCAGTGCTCCACCACCTCCCTACACAGCATCACCCACTGAGAACCAAATGTTCAAATATCTAAGTCTATGGGGGACATTCTTATTCAAACCACCACACCTTCAGAAGTGTCTTGGGGCTGGGGTACAGACAAGTCATGAGCTTAAGGCCAAAGGAGGCCAGGTGGTAATGATTCAAGAATGTTGAGGTCCTTCTTGTCCTGTTGGCTGCACCACACAGAGCTTGGAGTCTTCGAAGACCCTTGGGAATTACTCTTTGAAATATGCACTGTGGCTTTCTCTTCCAGGAGTGATGGTGACCTAGGGTTTGTCAAGAGTCAAATGTCATCCTCTGGAGGGTAAGTTCAAGTCCTCCCTCAGGAGTGAGTGAATATGCCCAGGGTAAAGGGTCTTTGTGAACAGGCTAAAGACTGAGACCAAGTTCACTTCCTGCTCTTTAGAGGGCCTATATCCAGACAAGGGTCCCTGAGAATCTGAAAAGGACACATGTGGAAAGCCATGTAATGGAGCAGAGGCTGTGTGAGGGCCTCCTGGACAGAGTTCTCTGGAGCTATCAGGGCTGGAAGAGTAGGAAGGATCATCCCAGGAGATCTGGAAGAAGACAGCCCTGTCAACTGGGCTCCAGAGCATCCACAAAGAAATTCTCTTATTTTACGCCACCACCTGGTATGAATTTTGTAGATGGTGTGTACTGGTTGTTTTTGTGTGTCAACTTGACACAAACTGGAGTTACCACAGAGAAAAGAGCCTTCCTTGTGGAAATGTCTCCATAAGATCCAGGTATAAGGCATTTTCTCAATTAATGATCAAGGGTGGGAGGGCCCATTGTGGGTAATGTCATCCCTGGGCTGTTAGCCCTGGCTTCTAAAAGAAAGCAAGCTGAGAAAGCTAGGGGAAACAATCCAGTAAGCAACATCCCTGCAAAGACTCTGCATCAGCTCCTGCCTCCAAGTTCCTTCCCTGTGTGAGTTCCTGTCCTGACTTCCTTTGGTAATGAACAGCAGTGTGGAAGTGTAAGCTGAATAAACCCTTTCCTCCCCAACTTGCTACTTGGTCATGATATTTTGTGCAGGAATACAAACCCTGACTAAGATATGGCACAAACATAGCTCAAGGAGGGGGTTTGAGAATCAAGTACAAAAGAAGAGAGGGCAATTAGTTGGCAAGACAGCCACGAGAGCCTAGCCTAGAGATACATGGAGGCGCTGTGTGACAGAGTGGGTGTCTCATGTTGAGCAGCTTTGGAAAGGTCATCACTTCTCTATGATCTGGTTCCAAACTGCAACAGGGTCAATGGCGGTGCCTATCTCATAGCTAAGTGATTACGTTAAAGATTAACTAACCCGCACAGGTCACTCAGACCCTGGAGGTGTGGGTGCTGCTTCCTATTAATTTCTCACATGGCTCAAATAACTCTGTACACAGTCCTTGTGCCCAGTCAAGTGTCTGTGAGAGAGGCTGAAGGGAAGACACATTCTTGGAGTGGTGTGCAGACCCTGTGATGATGCTCAGGTTGAAGGAAGTAGTAAGGGGCCATTCTGTGTCATAGCAAAGTCATCCTGTCTTAGTGGGTTTGCTTCCTGGATATTGTTAAAAAGCAATGGGTTCTAGTGAACTCTCACTCGGATCCATCTTTGTGGTTTTCAAATAGTTTTATAGGGTCTGAATCTTGCCATTTTCATCCTGAGAACTTAGAATGGAAGTGGCCACTGTTTCTCATGAAAAACCAGTTGCATCCTGATCAAGTGCTGAGCATGGCAGTTGAAGTGTATGCAGCATCTCCTGCTGTGTGTCTGGGGAGCTGGGAACAGAGCAGATATAGACCTCACATCAGAGGAGGAGGAACAACAGCCTCTCTTGCAGTGAAAATACAGCCCCAGGAAGCTGGAGCCAACCTGGCGAGTGTGTGTGTGTGTGTGTGTGTGTGTGTGTGTGTGTGTGTGTGTGTGAGAGAGAGAGAGAGAGAGAGAGAGAGACAGAGACAGAGACAGAGACAGAGAGACAGAGAGACAGAGAAACAGAGAGAGACAGAGACAGAGCGATAGAAATAGAGAAAGACAAAGAGAGACAGACAGAAATAGAGAAAGAGAGACAGAAATAGAGAAAGAGAGACAAAGAGACAGAAATAGAGAGTCAGAGAGAGACAGAGACAGAGACCCACCAGCCTCCACCTGATCAGGCAAGGAGGACTGGTTTGTGAGGACACTACTCATGAACAGTGGGCATAGGAAACAAAAACACTTCTAAAACTTCTGTAACCAAGGACTGAAAATGTCCAACTTCCTAGATGGAGTTGTAAGTCCTGAGGTCTACATAACTATCAGGTGAGAGGGGTCCACCTGCAACTCTCCCCACCTGCTGCCACTCCCACCTGCTGCTGCCACTCCCACCTGCTACTGCCACTCCCACCTGCTGC
>NW_022196914.1:34367516-34407638 GCF_008632895.1 Mastomys coucha | reverse complement strand
CTCCCACCTGCTGCTGCCACTCCCACCTGCTGCTGCCACTCCCACCTGCTGCTACCACTCCCACCTGCTACTGCCACTCCCACCTGCTGCTGCCAAGCACCAAGGGAAGTGGAAACTGCCAGTGTCAGCACTTCCATATCCATGATATTGATTTGGGTAAAACAAAGGGTCAGCCAGCTGATAGGCAACTGTATTTTCCAACCCAGAGTAAGATTTCTGAATGCACACAGGAGCCATAGGGCAGAAGAACCTGCACTGTCTTGTTGAGTGGAAGTGTTAGGAGCAGACGTGCTGGCCTCACTCTGAATTTCTGTGTCTTGTTCATATGGTAGACAGTGCTGGATAGTTTTCAATCAGAAATGCTCATTCTTTCTGCAAAACTCATTTGGTGACAACATTATAGTTCTTAGGCTTGTAAGATTTAGTTTGCTAAATATTTATAAAGCTTTTTGCATCTGTGTCTTCAAAAGATATTAGCTAAACTTTTCTTGTAATATCTGTGTGACTGGTTTTGGTATCACTGTAATGCTGGTTGCAGTGAATTATCAAATATTACCTGTCCTTCAGCTTTTCATATAAAACTGATAATTATTACTCTTTCATTGTTTGGAGAAATATAGTAGTGAATTTGTTTCTATGGTAGATAGAAAGCTATTTATACTACCTACTTATTTTTTGTAAGATTTATTTATGTTTCTTTAACATACAGACACACACATATGCACACATGCATGTGCACATGTGCATGCATGCACACTCAGGAGCACGTGCATGCACACACACACATGTACATGGACACACATGCACACATTCATTTTCTTTTTATTTATGTTGTCAAATTTAAGAACACAGAGTTAGCTATTGTGATATTTTCCTTTTTTAATATCTATAGACTTTACAGTGAGTTCTTCCTGATGTCACTAATTTGTGCTCATTACTCTCCCTGGTCAACATAGTTTCAGGATCATCAGTTTTATTGATAAACCCTAAGAACCAGAATTTAGTTTTAAATCGATTTAGCCACAATTTTCTTTGTTACTTTTCTCTCATGCCATTAATTTGTGTGATCTTTACCTTTTATTCTTATGTCAGGTTGAAGTTACTATTTTTCTACATTGTAATTAAATGCATGAAGTTAATAGTTTGAGATTTTTTTCTGTACTGTAGACATTTTAGCATTGCAAAGGATTGATAAGGCTCCTAGTCCTGTCCCACTAAAATGACAGCTCTGCAGATTTTATATGTTGCCTTCATTTTCATTAAGTTAAAACATTTTCTTCAGTTTTAATTTAGATTTGTTATTTTTATTTTTGTTATTTTCTTTATCATTTAAAATAATTTTAAATTTTAAATATATCTTGATCATATTTTTCCCCTCCTCCAAGTCCTTCCAGATTCTTCTCTTCCACCCAACTTTAAGTTCATTCTCAGATAAACAGACAAAACCCTAATACATTAAACATCCCCCAAACAAAGAAAACAAAATAAAATAACATTAGAAAATTAAAAAAAAAAAAAAACAGAAAAAACAAAAACAACCCACCAAACTGTAGGCAAATGAAAGCACATAAAAACACTGTGGAGTCCATTGCTTGTTGGTCAACTACTCCTGAACACGAGGCTGCCTTGGAGTGGCTGGTGTACTTCGTGTCACTCATTGGAAATGACTTCTTGTGGCAGGTATACATACGGTTCAGTTCTTAATCTTTACCCTAGCAGTTAGGTTTCCATTCATTTATTCAGCCATCCATCCATTCATTTTTTTTTTTTAAAATACACAATAACATATAAGGTAAAACAAAATCATCACAATGAAGTTGAGCGAGACAAAGAGGAAGAAGAGTGAGCAAAAGAGAAGGCACCAGAATCAGAGACCACTTGTTCCCACACTCGGGGATTCCATGAAACTGGAAGCTATAATATACCACAGCACAGAGGACCTGGTACAAAGCTGTGCTGGACCTGGGCATGCTGCTTCAGCCTCTGTGAGTTCGGATGAGGCTTGCTTGGATGTTTCAGGGGCTTTCTTGTTTTATTTGTTTTTGTTTTTTTGCTTTTTTTGGTGTGTGTGTGTGTGTGTGTGTGTGTGTGTGTGTATGTGTCGGTCCTTCATCCCTTCTTGCTTTTACATTCTTTCTATCTTTTTCGGGGTTCCCTGATCTGCGGGTGGGGTTGTTGGAGACATTCCATTTAGGACTGAGAATTCCAAGGACTCTTCTCTCTGTGATGTCTGGCTGTGGGTCTCCCTATATTTGTTCCTGTCTGCTGCAGGAGGAAGCTTTTCTGATGATGGCTGAATAAGGCACTGCTCTATGGATATAACAGAATTAGATTTATTCTTCTTACAGCACTTTTTAAAACTGTACTTCTTTGAAGTACTTTGTTTGCTTTACAAATATGCAGGTATTTGCAGGATTTTTTCCCCCTATATTACTGGTTTCTGTTTTAAATCTGTTGTGGTTGGAGAACATCTGTGCAATGTATGTGACTTGAATTCTTTTAGCTTTATTAAGCCTTGTTTCATAGTTCCGAGTACAACACATCTTTCTGCTACGAGTTTAGACTTGAAGTGTCCGTGTTTGGAAGGTTGGATCCTGCCCTTGTGGTCTTACTAAAGGTGGTGCAGTCTTCAGGAAGTAGGGCTTAGTGGAAGGAAGTTAAACTACTGGAGTCAAGACTTGAAGTGGGTATTGGAATCCCTTCTTCCTTGGTTTCTTTCCTTCCTCTCCATTCCTTCCTGTTCATCTATCTCTCTATCTCTCTCCCTCTCTCTCTATCTCTTCCTCTCTATCTCTCTATCTCTCCACCTCCCTCAGTCTCTCCCTCATCCCCAGTCACAAGCTATGGGCTAAGGCTGCATAAACCATGAGCAGCAATAGCCCTCTAACCTTATCCTTTAAGTTGGTTGTCGCACGTGTTTATCACCATGATGGAAAGCTCACATGCTTAGTAAGTGCTCAGTGCCTCTTTGAAACGAGTAGCTCTGTTGCATTTGAAGCAGCAGGAGGCTGCAAAGTACTAGAAGCTGAGGTCTTACCATATACATGCACGTGGCATGGGGTCTTCCCTGTGAGTATATGACTCAGCTTAGAAGTTCACAACCATTTCAGCTACTTTGTATTCTTACTGAGTTTTTGTCTGCTTGCTTAATAAGTTACTGATGAAAAGGTGTTGACATCTGTAACATGACTAAGTATTTTTCTAAAATCAGTTTTTGCTCTGTGGATTTTGAATTCTATTATTACTTGCATGCTTGTTCTTGGTGGGTATCGTGCTCTGTTATTATGAAGTGATATCCCAATAGCATTCTTTGCTCTAAAATGTCCTTTCTCTAGAATTACCTTCACTAAATCCTTTGTTTATTTTTTAAGATGTCATCCTCCCTATCTGTTCTTCATATTTAAAATGGGAATTTGCTGAAGGATACCTCAGTCTCACTTTTTAAGTTTTTAATCTGCCTGTAATTGAGGAAATTTGGACCATTTAGCTATTGATTTAGTTAGTGCTCTCTCTCTCTCTCTCTCTCTCTCTCTCTCTCTCTCTCTCTGTTATATAGCCCAAGCTGGCATCAAAGTTGCTTTGTAGTTGACCATGACCTTGTCCTTCTTGCTCTCCTGCCTCTACCTCCCTAGTGGTAAGTCATACATCCAGTGACTTCATCCCCTGCTACTTTTCTCTCATCTGTTCCATTTATTAATTTATTCTCTTTATCTATGATCCTATTTTGTATTTTGTAGTTTGTTACCTGTAAACCTTTTTAGTGATTACTATGAATGAGAATCTAAATATTGAATTATTGTTGACAATCTTCAAATCATCTCATTCTCTTGGAATGTGGGTCCATGCTTCTTTGTGATGTTATTTTGAACTGTATTTTAGGCATTATAGATCTTTTAAAGCATTACTGTGACTTTTCTTCAAATAGTATGTTAAGAATATTGCTTAGCAGAAAAGTGTCATTTACCTTTATGGTGCTCTTTTTTCTTTTCTAAATGAGTTCCTGTATATTATCTTAGATGCTCTTAGGTGGCTGAGAAATAAATATAGTGTGTTCATAATGGAATATAACTTGACCATAAAAATGGAATTTTGTAATTTTCAGTGCTGGATATATCATCAAGTGAAATAAGCCAGAGTCAAAGAGACAACTATGTTCTCTTTTATGGGTTAAAGTTATTGGGGGGAAGAGCTGAAAGTAAAAGAGGGGAGGCAGAGAATGCATTGGAAAGGATGAGAGTGAGGATCAGTGCCCAAGGACACAGGATCTGAACCATGAAGTCTGTTACATTGTATGATTGAGACATGATGAGGTCTGTTACATTGTACAATTGGGACATGATGAAGCCTGTTACATTGTACAATTGGGACAGCTACTCAGAAGAAAGAGTCCCTTTCCATGGGCTCTAGTGTATGCCTGGCTACAGATGTTTTCAGTCCTTGATAGACCTTCATCTTTGAAATTTATTTTTACCTGGTATAGAGTTTGTTCCTTGTTTTAATTTCAGTGATTTAAGTTGTCATTTCACTGTTATCTTTTTGTTTTCAGTGAGACATTTGGGTATATTTTCTGCAATTCATAGTATATAGTTCCCTTTTGACTAATTTTAAGATTATTTTTATCACAGGCTTAAAGTAGTTTGATTGCAAACATCTCCTGAATTGTTTTTCCCTGTGTTTTTATCTTTCTTTACTGCCATTTTTCTTTTTCTGATTTTTTCCCTCCCCTCACTCCCCCTTTTACTTTCCTGCCCACCCTTCATTCTTTTTTTCTCTCATATTCTCTTACCTTCTTCTTTTTCCCCTCAATTCTCTCTCTTAAATAGGAAGTCACCAGACTTTGGAGGCCATTGGCTTATGGTTTTCATAGGATTTGGAAGTTTCCAGGACACCTCTTCAAATGTCTTTCTTCATGATATAACATTTCCATTTGCTTTCCTCCCATCAGCTATGTGATGCAGCTTAGCAGCTCTTGCAACCCAGTTTCCCTCCTGTGCTTTCTGGCTTGGACAGTATATATATGTGTGTGTATATATGTATATATATATATGTATATATATGTATATATATATATGTATATATATGTATATATATAAATATATATGTATATATGTATGTGTATATATATGTACTATATATATTTTTTAAGTTACATATTTTCCCATTTATTCACATTCATTCATTCATTCATTCATTCACTTTACATCCCAATCACAATTCCCCTCTCTTCCCAGTCCCCCTAAAACGTCCATTGCCCCTTTCCTCTCCTTCACTTCTGAGAAGAGGGAGGTCCTCCTGGGTACCAACCCAGCCTGGTATCTCAAGTCACTGCAGGACTAGGTATATCCTCCCACCCTGAGGTGCAGGCAAGTTAGGGGAACAGGATCCACAGGCAGGCAACAGAATCAGAGGCAGCCTCCGGTTCCAGTTATTGGGAGGACCTTTATGAAAATCAAGCTGCCCATCTGCTACATTTGTGCAAGGGCTTAGGTCTAGCCTCTAAATGTTCTTTGGTTCCTGTTTCAGTCTCTGGGAGCCCCCAAGTATCCAGGTTAGTTGATTCTGTTGGTCTTCTCATGGACCTTATCACCTCCCGGTTCCTCAATCGTTTTCCAGTTCTTCCACACTTCCCAAGCTCTGTCCAGTGTTTAGTTGTGGATCTCTACATCTGTTTCAATCAGCTGCTGGGTGAAGCCTCTCAGAGGACAGTTATGCTAGGCTCCTATCTATGAATCCAGGCTGACAGATACAAACATAGCTTGAAAGTCCAAGGTAGTTGAAGGAGAAAGGCAAGCCAGCAATGTGTCCATATAGATCTGAGGACAGTTCAGTACATCTCGCCCAACCCCCCAAATTGGCTGGGATTGCTACTGCATTCATTTATGTCTGTTTCACACAGGGCACCTGAATATCCAGGTCAACAGTGACAAATATAACTGCCAACAGTGTCTTCATATGTTACAACATTGTGGCAAAGATTTGACCAACAAAGAGGTGTCAAGGTGTCACAGTGTTTCCGAGTAAATCCACTATCCATGCAGACATAGTTGTAATTGATACGGAGCCTGAAGTGGCCACATTCTGTAACCAGGTAGGACTACTAGTGGAGGGATAAGGACACCAATCCACTTATAAAACCTTTGAATCAAAATTTGCCCTGCCTACAAGAAGTGCAGGGACAAAGATGGAACATAGACTGAGAGGAGGGCCAACCAATGATTAGCCCAACTTGAGATTCATCCCACAAGCAAGAACCAGTCTCTGACAATATTAGTGATACTCTCTTATACTTGCAGACAGCCTAGCATAACTGTCCTCTGAGAGGCTCCACTGTAGCAGCTAACTAAAATAGAGGTAGAGACCCATAGCCAAACATAAGATGGAGCTTATTAAATCTTGTAGAAGAGCTGGGGAAGAATTGAGGAATCCAGAGGGAATAGGGACCACAAGATCAGCAGAGTCAACTAAACTGGATACTTGGGGGCTCCCAGAGACTGAACTAGTATCTGTTTCTTGATCTCTCAAGTTCTGCTTTTAACTCACACAATCTCTGAACCTCTGTCACCTCTTTGACCTCTTTGTTCTCCACTTCTGGAATTATTCATACACTTGACTGATGTCCATTTTAATATCTCCTACCTCTCTCCCTGGAACCAGAGAGTTCCAAATGAAGAAAGTAGCATGTTCATGTCATAAATATTCTAGAATTCCTGAGAAAGAAATATGAAAATAAATAAATTGAACAAAGAAAAGTGGTTGCCTAGGGTTGTGCCAAACACTGACATAAGACATTAAATCCTGTTCTCTTGTGGTCTGGTTCTATAGACGACTGTAGAATCATCTGAGATTGATATTTCTGCTCATCTCCTGTCCGGAGAATGGCAGTGGACAAGCATGAAGGGGTGAGCAGATGGTCTCTTGAAAGAGTTCATCCTGTAGGAGATGGAGGGAAGTAGCACAGTCAGGAGGTGTATCAAGAAGAGGCTGTGTTCTAGGAGCTGAGGGCTAGGAGTGGCATGACAGTTTATGTCTAACATTTGCCTGTTTATGTGACCTGTTTGATGTTCAATACTGTGGTGGTTTGAATAGGAATGGCCCCCATGAACTCATGTGTTTAAATGTTTGGCCCCTAGGGAGTGGCCCTATTAGAAGGTGTGGCCTTGTTGGAGTAGGTATGATTCTGTTAGAGAAGGTGTGTCACTGTGGAGGCAGGCTTTGAGGTCTCATATTGTCCAGCTAGGCCTAGTGTCTCCTTTTGTTGCCTATTGTTCAAGATATAGAACTCTGAGCTCCTTCTCCAGCACTATGTTTGCTTGGATGCCTCCATGCTCCTGCCTTGATGATAATGGACTGAACCTCTGAACTGCTAAGCCAGTGTCCCAGTAGTTTCTGTCCTGGTCAGCCTACTTGCTGTTGATGTAGCTATTGATCTACTGCTCCAACACCTACCTGCATGCCACCATGCTTCGTAAAGATAATGGACTAAACCTCTGAAGATGTAGGCACCCCCCCCCCAATACTTTCTTCTAATAGTCATGGCCTTGGTCATGATGTCTCTTCACAGCAATAATGGCACAAAGCTTTGTGAGCATAACCAACCAATATCTGATTTGATTTAAGACTCATACAATGGAACTCATACCTACCACTGTGTGAGTGACCAAGAACTTGAGACTAGAGAGATCATGGACCTATGGTAAACAAAATGCTACTGATCTTCAAACAAACAAACAAATGAACAAGAACAATATAGCAATAAAATGACTCCTGATGACATTCTGCTATACTCAGATCCATGCCTTGCTCAGCCATCTTGAGAGAAGTTTTCTCCTGCCACAGATGAGAACAAATACAGAGATCCGCTGTTAGATATTATGCAGAGACTTAGAGACCTGGGAACATTAAGGCCAAAATTGAATATCTCCATTAAGTTCCTCTCCTCGGGGCTCAGAGAACCCTGCAGGAAGAGTATCCTTTACATCTATGTGGCTTCCAGTTTAGTGTTTTTATGGGATTCCTGAGTGTGAACAGGTGGGCCTCTGCATCTGTATTTGTTACTTGTGCCTTTTCTTGGCTTCTTCTTCTTTTGTTTGTTTTGTTTTGTTTCAATGTTTTAGTTTTCATTTTATCTTGCTTTATTATTATCTAAAGGATAATATCTTTGGATATATCCTTTAGATGATAAAATAAAATATTTATTTTTTAATGAGAGACAGAAAGAGGGTACAGCTGGATGGGACGAGAAATAGGGGGGACTGGGAGGAGTAGAAGGAGGGGAAACAGCAATCAAGAAAGATTATGTAAGAAAAAAGTCTGTTTTCAATAAAAGGGGGAAAATTACTGTCCCTTCTATTCAACTCCTTTAGGGGACATGTCACTATTCTTACATTGGTGAGGCAGGTATGCTTGCTTTAAGAAACAAATACTCTAGTTTGGGGTTAATAAATAGCATGATTCATTACATAGACAACATAGGGGATTTGTCTTGCCCAGTGCTGGCATAAGATATTCCAACTTCTCCAAATCAGCTGTCACAGGGCAGTTCTATTTATTGTTAGATCCATCATACATGAGGGATAAAGGAAACAGCAAGGAAATTTTAATTACAAAGTTTTGCCCCAAACTGTTGAAGCATTTTAAGGTCCAGACATAGATATCAATCATTTTGAAGGCCTCAGTGTTGATAAAATCATCACAGTGACATCAAGTGCTATATGACTGGCTTAATTCTCCTGGGGTTCTGAGTAATGATACTATCTTGATCATCAATTGTCAGGGGATGGAGTGAGATGTGGCCACTCCTCCCACCCCCCAGCCCACCCAGCTATTTTGATGAAAATTAATTCAGGTCACTGTGGCATAATCTAGATTTGAAATTTTTCTTTTCCCCAAATGAAAATGTTATGTGCCACAAATAGGATTTTGTTCTACAGGTGATGGATGCAAGGAGGAAAGGAGCAGCCAGCAAGATTCCCAGAAGTCTTTGAGAAGTATGGAGGTTGCAGGGTGCTACTTGATCAGGAACTGCTCTGTGCAGCAGTGGAGAAGCTCATCTGTCCTAAAGGAGAGAAACATATGGGTCCAGGGGACACAATCATCTCCAGCAGAGAGGACCACATGCTTCCCCCAGGGCCCAGGTGCACGGGCCAGAATCCTGCTTCACTGTGTAGGTCAGAGCTGGGAATGGAGACGGAGAAGCATGAGAGGAAGTGTTAGAACGTGCCCAACACCGTGCTGCCCTTGGGTGCTGTTTTCATGGCTGTGCTGAGTTCCCGTCAGCTTTGCCAGTAGACAGCTGTGGATAGTCATTTGTCATATCTGAAAAACCCAGGCTCCACTGTTCTGAATCAGAAGCCCCACCCATGAGTGTGCCATCCATCTGTACATCTTGCCTCCAGCAGCCCAATGGCTTATTTGGCGAGCCTTTGTTCTGACAGAGATTCCTGCAACGCTTTCCTGAAACATAGTCTTAGAATTTTTTGCCACCCTTTCCCTGGTGGTTGAAAGGAGATGAGCCAGGCTTTGTTTCAACTATGTTTACTTTTCCAAAGCCTAGAGGTACCCTGTTCCCTAAGTGCATAGGAAAATGGCTAATGAAATACCGTAATTAATGTTAGCATTATGAAACGTTAACGGGGCCTGATGGGCTGGGCTGAAAATCAATCAGCGTCTGCTGTCTCTCAGATGTGGAAGGCACTCCACAGGAAGAGCCAATTGGATGGACAGGGGATTTGATTTATTGGATGCTGGGGCCCTGGGCTTCTTGATCGCACCATGCTTGGACCATGAAGGTTATTCCAAAGCTCACGACTGTGTGCATCTGGTCTGTGCTCAGTCATCACCTCACAAGAGACTCTGGTTTATAAGCATATTCATTAAACACAGGAGTCCCGCAACAAAAGGTGTTTCAGAGGCTACCTACATTATGGGAGGAAGAATCTCTGCAAACTGTCTGGGGAGTAACCAGATTCTTGGAGTGGGGATTCTAGTCCACCTTGGAAGGCATCATCCTATAGTGTAAAATAAAATAAAATAAAATCCACAGGGACAGTAGATTTTGGTATGCTTTGTGCTTTACACAGGACTTTAGTTCCTTTAAAGTTTTCTCAAGGAGGGGCCTCACCTCCCCTAGTTAGCTCCTCACCAGTGTTACCCTGTGGCTGGGTAGCCTGCGGGCTGGACAACCTGCCCTATGTCTACTCAACCTACATAGTACTAGTAACACTGTACTCCAGAAATGTCTATATGGTGTCTTGTTTCAGGTCCTGGAACAGACTAGAAATAACACCTTTGCAGACCCCTCCAGTTTGCATGCCAGGGTGTTGCCCAGCTCCTAGCTTGCCTCCTGCTGATCAATCCACCCACCAGCCTTGGTCCCTCCCTGCTCTGTTTATGTAATGAGGCAGCTCATGGATTTTTTAAGAGATGAAGACCCTTATTTCCAATTGTATTATACCCTAAAGCTTGAGTTTTAAATGACCTTCATTTGAATGTTCTTGCTAACCTGGGCTACCACCAGTCTGGAAACCTGGCCCCAGCTTCCTAAACCTTTTTTCCAGCTGTCTGTCCATCCCTGAGGGGCTCACCCTTTTGATCCTCAGTGTGTTTTTGAGTGTCTTCTTAGGGTTGGCAGTCAGTGAAGGGACTTCGGGTAGATCCGGGCAAAGATGTTCTGGATACTGTCCAGATGGGTGCTTTGCTTGCTTTCATACTCTCCCAATGTCTGAGTAGGGCCTATATCTATGCACACATCTCTGTGCATGAATTCTGCAGATAACTTGACCAAGGCCTTTCCCTGATAGAAACCCATTGAATAGGGTGGCGCTATGAAGGTCTCAGCATCCTGGGGCTCAGTGATAAGATTTCAAACTTGAGGCCTGGCTCTCCCGAGCCTCTTCCAAGGGCAGAGACACTGAAGGTGCTTGCCTCATGGGCTGTATGGCATTCAGTTCCCAGACCTTGGTCTGGACAGCATTACCCAGCCCACATGTGTCCCTGACCTGCACAAGTACTGTTGAGAGAGTTCAGCTTCCTGTATCTGTGCCATTAGGGAAGAGAACTTCATCTTGCTCTGTGTGTTCCCCTCTGTGGAGCTGGTATTGTGGGTATAAGCCCTTACTGGATCTTTCCTGCTAGTGTTGTGCTAGCTATGCACCTGGAAGTCTCCCCACATACCCGGTGGGAGCAAGGCCACACTTTCCCACGGTAGCAGATAGGCCCTGTCAATTAAGGATCACTTTCAATTTCCCTGTTTATAATCTTGTGGCTACTAAACATCAATAATCCCACCCGGCCTCCTTGTCATAGGGAGATTGATGGAGCACGTCATCTCTCGTATGAGGATATTTAAATGAGGATCACACTCTGTCTGCATCCCATTTTCCTGCTGAGCAGGAGCACAACCCTATTAAATCAAATTATATGTGACTTTTAAAACTTCCTTTCTCAGCATCCAATTGAAGAGATGAGTTCCATCGTAATACATTGCCCCCTTTATGAGTAAATTGACTACTCAGCCTCTGGGGCTTTTCAAGCTCCTTTTTCATATCAAGAGACAAAAGGCATGTGGCAGGCCTGGAAATGGGGACCCTTAACTCTTGGTGGTGACATGGCTGGATCTGGGGAGATGGTCCTGGCTTCAGCTCACCTTATCTTGGAGCTTTTAAAACTCACTGGGTCAGCCCTTGGAGACAGTACAAAGATTCTGTGGGTGTGGAGTGAGTGAACTCTGACATCTGGGGGAAGTGAACAAAGGATGAAGGATACATGGAAGTCAGAACATTTAGATGACCTGAAAGGAGTCAAACCGCAAGAAACAATTGACTTATTCTTAGTCCTTATAATTAGAAGTGCCGCATTCTAGTCAGAGGCTGTTCCAGGATCTAGAGGCCAGAGGAGAGCAACTCATCTCAGAGACTGCTGGCCCAGCTGGAATTTACTGCTCTTTGGTCTTTGAGTGCACAGAAGTGATCTGTTACCAGACAAACATTTGTATGCACACCACACATATAAAGCCAAGCACACATGGACCTATCTGTATACTTCACAGACATGCAGTGCACATCCCACAATTCATGGATACAGGCATGTACATGATCATAGATAAAACATAGACACACACACATACATGCACACCATAATACACACAGGCATAAGTGCAGAAACAGATATGTACACACACACCTGTACACACCTGTACCCCATTGTACATACATGCATGTGTGAAAGGTCAGATATATACATGTAGACTCATGCAAACATATACACACTGGGCTGAGCCATGGTGAAAAGTGCTCAGACAAAAATCCTGAAGAAAAATGACCAGGATTAAAAAGGACTTTTGAAATGTTCCCTCTTGTTAGAATACAAAACAAAGGGGGTGATGGAATGAATTTATTAGTGTATATCACATGACTGGATTGCTGAAGTTAGTATCTGTGTCTGTCATACTACTGCCAACATCCCCTACCATCTTCTTCAGTATTTACATATTCTTTCTGTTTGTAGATACTCGCTGTGTGTTCCTCTGGGAATATCTGGAATTTTGCCTTCATTCTTAGAAACCAGATTTCATCAGGTATGGCAGGATATGTTTTCTGATGAATTCTATAACCCAGATGCTTATTCCTGCTTTTCTTCCTGGAGCCACTGTTTCTTGCACTGTGGCTTAGTCCTCTTATTCTCTGGGTGCTGTGTTTTGGAGCTCTTTGGATTCATGTTACTATGTTTTGCCAGCTTCATTGTTGGTTTGGGGCCACTCAGTTTTCATGGAAAGACTATTAGCTTTAGGAAGTTTTCTATTCTATTATTTTTGTTTGCATATTTTACTTCTCCATTTTTCATTAATTCCATTCTATCTTATTTTGTTGCTTGTTTAATTCCACAAACATCCCAGTGCCACACGACTCTGCCTGATTTATTAACTCATTGGCGTACATACATTGTATACAATGGCAGATAAATTTCAAATATATTGTGTGTACTTTGACCATGATCATCCTCCAACCACCTTTTCCTTTTCAATCCATTTTCATCTCTGCCAACCACCTACTATTCTCTCTGGAAAATACCCAGAGGTGGTAGGGTTGGATCATATAGTGTGCCTATATAGGTTTCCACAGAGACCACATGAGTTTAAATTCTCATCAGCACTGAATAGGGGGCTCCATTTTCCAGCATCCTCACCAGCATTTGTTATTACTGGTTCTTGTGATAGTCATTATTACCTGGGTAAGGTGGGATATCAATCCCTGTCCATCTGTCCTATTTCACAGTCATGTGTGACAAACACACATGAAAATCACACCCCTATGCTCCTTTTCTTAGCAGACACATTTGACTAAATACAGAGCCTCAGAGAGGCATGTTAGTAACTTTCCATCACTATAATGAAGCATCTGGTGTTGTTAGCTTATAAGGGAACAAGTCGACTTTTGGATGAAGTTATGGAAACTCTGGACCATGTCTGATCATCCTCATTTGCTTTTGGTGAGATGTCACAGCAGGGTACAATACTTGGTGGATCAAAACTGCTCACCTGATGACCCCCAAAATGAAGGAGAGAAAGTGATGGAGTCCCTTAATTCTTTTCAAGAGTACACATTCCCAGTGACATTGGGACTTCTCCCAAGACACAATTTCCTAAGTTTCACTTTCTGCCAATAGCATCAAAGCACGGGAACCAAGCTTTCCACTCAGGGGCCTTCCCAAACTATAGTGAGAAAATCATTTTGAAAATGATCACCAGCAGCACTTTGTCAGAAGACCAGGAATAAGGACACTATTCATTATTTTGATTAAAAAGTAACTAACCAGGTGGTGGCAGAACTTTCTATCTAGGAAGCTTCCCTTTGCAAGAAATGGGAACATTACAGAAAAAGACAGCCAATCAAACTGCAAAATTGTGGAGCCCAACTGGTACATCTACAAAACAACTCCTGCTCCTAAGGGATCAATGTGGAATGAGAGGCATAAAGATTTTAAGAGCCAGAAATGCAAGTTGGTATGAGATTGCGTCTCTTAGAGATGTCCGAAGCTATACCTAAGGAATGCTAGGAGCAGGAGAAATAGTGTTCTCCAGGAAAGAACACACCGATTGCACATCCAATACTGATGGTCAGCTCTGAAAACATACACACAAGTAACATTATACAGACCAAATAGTTTGTATTTATGTATTTAGTAATATACATATACATGCATGTAACAACAATTAATGAAAAAAGAGGTTATGGATTGAGAGAAAGCAAGGAAAGGTTGGTGGAAGTTTTTTTGAGGGAGGATAGGGAAGGGGAAAATAATGTAATTACTATAATCAAAAACCAAAGGCAAGTAAATTTTTTTCACAAAAATGTCAACTGTATGTTATGCTTGGGAGATATCCTACTGAAAAGTTAGCTTCCTGTATTAGTCAGGATTCTCTAAAAGAAAGGAACAGAAAGGATGCATGTGTGTGTGTATGTGTGTGTGTATGTGTGTGAGTGTCTGGGGAGGGAGGGAGAGAGAGAGACAGACAGAGAGAGAGGTGAGTGCAATAGTACGTCTGAGTGTGTATTCATCTTTGTGTATGAGTGTGTGTGTGTGTATGTATGTGTGGCTCTGTGTGTCTATGTGTGAATGTGTAAATCTGTCTGTGTGTATGAGTGTGTGAGTGTGTGTATATGGGTGTCTGTATGTATCTGTGTGTAAGAGTGTGTGTTTATGATTGATTAGACTGGTTTACAGGCTGTGGTCTGAGTAGTCCAATGGGTGTCTGAGACAGAAAGTCAAAAATCCTAGAGTTGTTCGGTACATGATACTGGATGTCTCTAGATGTCTCTACTAAGAATGTTTCATTTAAACATTTCAGTTTCAGTTTTTTGCTTTAACTTAATTTAAAATACCTAAATAGACTTTGGCTTAAGATTCCAAAAATTAGCAAAATGGCCCTAAACATACTTCTGCCATTTTGTACTTTGTATTTCTAAGAAGCTGAATTTTCCTTATTGACAATTATAAAATGAAAATATCAATCAACAGTGTTGAAGATGCTGTGTCCTGTAATATCAAATTCCAGCCAATATCTAATTCTTTATGCAAAAATAAACAAGATTATACAACCTATTAGTATGCAAATTTGCTTTAATCTTTAATAAATGATATGATTCTACCAAATATTGGTTTAAAATATATTTCTTTGTAAGTTTAAATCAGTAAATATTTGGTTCGGTTGGTTATTTTATATACCTATGTACCCAGGGGAGTGTAAGTATTTCTTAGGCAAAGAAAGAATCATTAGTGGAGAGAGTCTACACTGTCTCAACAAGAAGAAAGCTTACTTTATCTTGATTACCAAGATAATTAAATGATGATGTGAGGTGCTATCGGACTTAGGGGAATGGAACAGTGAACTGTATTAGGGAAACACCATGAAGGCCTCTGAAGGGTCAGGGAATCTCTCTAGTAGTCCCCTCTGAGTCATTGAAGGTCTCTGCAACAAACTCTGCAACCCAACAGAGCTCTTTAGACAGTAAGGTAAGCATTTAACACCAGTAAGAAGATATCAAGCCGGGAGGTTTAGTAACAGCAAGCGTGTATCTGACCCTTGGATCTAGGCAGAACCATATGGATTCCTGCATCAGAGGAGGTCTGTCACAGGGTTTCGGATTACAAACTCAATGCTAGCCCAAGTCAGGTTGTGCTAGAGACAGTATCAGTCTCTGTGGAGGTCTGGCTGGAGAATAGCAAAGGATCTTTGAAGACTTGCAGTGAGCTGGAGGTCTGGCAAATGCATGGATGAAGTTGTTTTTCTAAGAAAAGGTGTATATGGTTATTTCCACCTGATGTGTGGAAAACATCATATCACAGGGTAACAAGACCAACAAAAATCTATTTGGCAGCAAGTTGTAGAAGTACCTTTTGGACCATCCCATATTCTTGTGTGTTGTGATCCCCCCAGACTCCTATATGCTCTAAACCTTCCCAAGGTAGAGTCTGAGCAAGTTGGGCCCACTGGCCTGGCTCCCTCCCAAGGCACCGCCTTTCCAGGTTGTCCCGCAGTCTTGGCCTCCAAAAAGTTTCTACTATCCCGGACTCTGTGCTCTACTTTGCTGAGTTTGTTTTTCTCATAGCCCTTATCTGCAAAGAGAGAGGAGTCAGAGGTTAGAGGTTGAATAAGCACCATTTTCCTAAAGAGGAGTACTCTGCCTGCTGGGAGCTAGACTGTGGTGAGCATCTAGAACTGCCATCTGTTTTCTAGCTGATCAAGTGGAAGCTGAGAACATGCTTCTCTGTGCCTGGCCCAGCTGCCCAGAGAACCATTACTCTGCTCCTGCAGAGGGTGTACCATTTCACTTCTATTTTGCCCCAGCTCATCCTTAGGAATACTTTCTTCACCCCACACCCTCCCCCTGCCATCATGACCACCTGTGTGTCTTCAAATCTGAGCTCACCACTGGGTTCCTTTCAGTAAATTGCATTTTGATTTGAAATAATGAGAAAAGATGTCTTGGCTTTTATAATGAACAGGACTTAATCTGGTGTATTTCCAAAGTGCCTCTAGAAAACCTTACTTGGGTACACTATTTGCCAGATAAGCTGTCAGTAATGGCCCTCTGATATTTTATCATTAGCAAGAACAGCATGCTCATGTTAAGGGAACATTGATGCCAAGTTGTCTTCCTAAGGGAACGGGTCCTGTGAGGATGTGATGTGACACAATGTGCTGCTGTCACACAAAGATGGTGGCAAGCTCTGAGGAATTGCAGCTGTGTGAGGAGATGGCAATGTATACGCAGATTTCCAAACAGACGCCCAGGCTGGCCTTGCCTGTCAACAAACCTCTTTTCCTAATCTCATTCATTTGCCTGTAAGATGTAATGCAGGGGCTGGTAAAATGCTTGCCTAGAATGCATGAGGACTCGTGTTCAAGCCCCACAATGCACATAAGAAGACAGGCATGGTGACACATGTGTATAACCCCAGTGCTAGGAAGATGGACAGGCAGATCCCTGGGGTTTTCTAACCAGCTCTTTTACCCTCATAGGTACACAAAGCCAGTGAGAGACTTCATCTCCAGAGAAGGTAGATAGCACTGAGGTATGCCGCCTAGGGTTGTACTGTGGCACACACACACACACACACACACACACACACACACACACAAACACACAGTAATTTGGTTCCTTCTAACCTTATTTACTGCCCCTATTATGTGGTTTTGCTTCCTGTTCTGACTCAATCTGTTTGAGCTCCATTATTGGCTTTTTGTCATGAAGAAACCTAGTGTACTTGGGGTCCAGGCTGCATTGCTATGCACTGTACTGTAATTGGTACTGCAATTGTACCCTTTGACTCAGCACTGTGCAGATATGGAGCCTTGTCTTTAGAATGCCAGTATACATCCTATGGTCTCATTGGGGCAACCTGGGACTTGGGAAGACCAGGAAGAGTACAAGAAGCTAAGAGGAGATTGACATTCTTCCAGACCCATGTAGAATTTCTTCATCTCAGAAAGGGCAGGCCAATCACTGATTGTACCCTGCCTTGGCAGATATTTGTGTTGTGGATGATCCCAAGGTCACACAGAACCTTTGACTTAATGGCTTCCCTATGTGTGAAAGCACAGGCTCTGCCTACAGTCTTGATGATGCCCCTTTATGGTAGGCTATGAAATAGAAATTGCTGGGCTACTGTAGGATGATCTTAGAATCCTGGAAGGGCCGTCGAAGAGTCAAGGTATATCCAGCACTCACAACACAAAGACCACCAAGATTCAGCCGCAGACTGTCTGAATATCTGATCGTGAGGCTGTGGACACAGGGGGCTCACTGCCTTTTACATGCAGTCCAATGGTCAAATGCATAGGCTTTTAGAACTCCCTGTAGAAGAACAGTTGTTTCCATGCACTTAAATGCAGTTCTAATTAGTTGTTAGTCTGGATTATTAGGGGATAAAACATTTGGGTTAAGTGAGTTTGAACAATCTCCTCCATGAGCACCTGGCCATGTTTGAACAACAAAGCCCAGGTCTGTCTTTGATTCTGGCTGAGTGCAGACCAGCTCCCTGAGTCTGCATTTACCTCTGCTCAGGGGTAGCTTTCTGCAAGCTTTGTGCAGCTCTGTCTCCTAAACCCATCTCTGCCTCCATCTCTCTGCCAGGGTCAGCTTTCTTCCCTCTATTTATGGATGTCAAATGTCCCGGTTTTAAGGTGTGACTATGGATACAAAGACATGCTGTGTGATGTGGGCACAAGACTCTTGACCTTACAGTTTCCTGGGAGCCCAGCTCTTTCA
Source organism: Mastomys coucha (assembly GCF_008632895.1). Classification (NCBI taxonomy): domain Eukaryota; kingdom Metazoa; phylum Chordata; class Mammalia; order Rodentia; family Muridae; genus Mastomys; species Mastomys coucha. The sequence goes on along the minus strand of NW_022196914.1, from coordinate 34,389,369 downwards.
GCAGGGCCCACTGGCTGCTTCCTTGACACGCTTCGCTACCCCTAATAGCTCCCTATTACCAGCTACAATTTAGCATCTGAGCCAGAAGCTGGATGAGGGAAGGGAGAGAAAAGAGTGTAAATTATACGGAGTAGCGGGGAACAAAGGTTTTATTTCTCCTGAGCACAACCCTTTGATAGGAAAACGGGGGAGACAAATGTGTTGCTAATTTAATTAAGTGGTATGAGATTTCAGGGTCTACAGATGCCATTTAGAAGGGGATTAATCAAGAGCAGGTGACGAAAATGAACAGGCACAATGTTAGCATTTTTTAACAATCCGACACAGTCGAATGGCATCAAGGGCTCTTCAAAGGGGACACAGTTTGGCTTTGCTAATCCAGCTCTGCCGCCCCTCCCCCATGGGGCTGGGCTTGCACTGTGAGCTGCCTTGCCCTGTTTCCTTGAAGTAATCAAGGTGCCTAAAATTCATCCATTCACCTGCTGTGTTCTCTCCTCTTTCTGTTCTCTCCAGGAGAACAGATATCACTCTATCTCACAACCCCAGCCCTATACTAAGTAGTACATGCGTCCTGGACTGGTGTCATGGCTGGACACAGAACATATGCCTATACAGCTCCCGAGCATCTGAAGTTCATGTTATCTATCTTCACAGCTGGATACAGAACACTTATCCATGCAGCCCCTGAATATTGGTAGTTCCTGGTATCTAGCCAAAAGGTTGGACAGAGAGCACATGACCACAGAGCTCCAGTGCAGCAGTAGTTCATGAATTCTACCCCCTGCTTTGTGGTGTGAAGATCTAGGGAACTGGAGGACCTAGAACATGGGGACTGGGCAGCTCAAATATCACCAGAAGTGACATCCATTCTGAAGAGAGAGGAAAGGGCCAGAGGACATGGGGTTCTTCATGTTCAAGGCTGCTATCACCCCACCCTGCCTTTGAGCTTTGAAGAGCTGGTGACTGAAGAAGATGGGCTACTCCTCTCTGTCATAGCCCTCTGCTGGCTTACATACGTTTGGAACATATGGAGCGTGTCTTAGTCATGGTTTCTATTCCTGCACAAAACATCATGACCAAGAAGGAAGTTGGGAAGGAAAGGGTTTGTTCAGCTTACACTTCCACATTGCTGTTCATCACCAAAGGAAGTCAGGGCTGGAACTCAAGCAGGTCAGGAAGCAGGAGTTGATATGGAGGCCATGTAGGGATGCTACTTACTGGCTTGCTCAGCTTGCTTTCTTTTCTTTTTTTATTAGATGTTTTCTTTATTTACATGTCATACAATATCTCCTTTCCCAGGTTCCCCTCCCCCCAAAAAGAAAAATAAAATAAAATAAACAAAAACAAAAACAAACCCCTGTTCCCTTCCCCTGTTCACCAACCCACCCTCTCCTGCTTGCTGGCATAGAACCCAAGACTACCAGCCCAGAGATGGCACCATCCACAATAGGCCCTCCTCCCTTGATCACTAGTTGAGAAAATGTCTTACAGCTGGATCGCATGGAGGCATTTCCTCAAGGGAGGTTCCTTTCTCTATGATAACTTCATCTTATGTCAAGTTGACACAAAAAACCATCCAGTATGGGCAGTCTTCTCAAATGGTTTAGGGACCTTGGATGACTTTTCTGAAGAAGAGTCTAAGAGCCTAAGAGGCTTTCTGAGCAATGCAGGGAATGTCCTATTTCCCGTATTCACACACCATGGATGGCAGAAGATGTGCTTTAGTTCCGGCGCCATTTATATCCTCAGAAGCCAAAGGGGCAGAAGGCAGGCTAGTGAATTTTTAGCCATGCAGGCATCTTATAATAAGGTTCTGGAATTAAGCAAGAGGGTTTTACTTCTCCAGATCTGGCTGTCAGTCAACTCAGTACCTGTATTGACTCATCTAGAGAAAGTCCCTGATGCCCAGAAATAGACAAACAAGGTTCAGTAAGTGCAGAGGCCCATGGGATCTGAAGCAAGTCACTCCTGTTTGAGTGACTTTAGGACTTTCCATCTGCTTGTAGCTGTGAACTGTTCCCAGTGAGCAGCTCAATTTGGAAGGTGTTGGAAACCGAAGCAATAGGGCCTACCTGGGGGAAGTTGGGTCTTAGAGCGTGTGGCTCTTGCTACTTACTGGCTGCCAGGAGATGAGAACCTTTCCTCCCTCATGCCCTTCCTCTGTGATGTCTATCTTGACCCAGGCCAGCCAGCAGGAGAGCTGGCTAAGCATAGACTGGAAGCAGGTAGAGGAAACCTTTCTTACTTTCAGATGCTCCTCCTGGACATTTGTCTCACTGACAGAAAGTCCAATATATCTTCCTTCAGTACCACACATCAATGGAAGTTAGCTCTGTTCCCTGACAAGTGCAAGAGGAACGTTCTATCAGTGAATCATTCACTTAACTTTCCACAAGAAGAAATGGTTTAAGAATGATAGTTTCTGGAAACAGCCAATGGTTCCCAGAAAACTTGGGACTGCTGCGGCCAGCAGCTTCTCCAGTCATTCTGGGGATCTCCATCCTACTGCTTGAGCAGGTGGGAGTTGGAGAAATTGGCTTTTTCCTCTCTCTCTCTTATAAATTTGCCCTCATGACTGTGAAGGAGGATTGAAAGAAAGCTCGCTTTTCCTCATCTAAATAAAATGCAGGGTCCACAAGAGTCAGTCAATTGCAAAATTCTTTAAGGAACTGCTCTCTCTCTCCATTTATTCTATGAGTGGAAACTGTTGTGTTCCCTGCTCGGTCTCTTCATGGGAAGCAAGAGCCTCCAAGCTGGTGCTCCACACCCATAGTATGGGGAATGAAGATCAAAGCTGGAAATCTCTATCCAGCCAGCCAGCAGCCCCTTCCCTCCTATGTTTCTATTTCCAGAGAGTGATCCTGCCTCTGGTTTAGATGCAATTCCGCCTGGATCTGGTGATGCCCAAGCTTTGATAAGGGAAGGCCAGGCTGGGGAAGCCATCTTCCAAGGGATTACAGACAGAGACAGAAGTGCAGGATGTGAATTTGAGTCAAGTATATTTCTCCATAGTGAGACATGTCGTGTCTTAACATAGGCACCAGCTTTAACCCATGGTTTGGTCCATCCCTAGATATTCTTAGGTCCCAGCTGCCTCCTGTGAAAATAAAGTAGATCTTGTCCTGGTGGTCTCTCCTTGGAAACCTCATGTGGTACTTTGCTTTCTGTTGCTGTGATCAAATGCTCTGATGAAAAGCAGCTTGGGAGAAAAGTACTTATTTGGCTTATACCTCCAGGTCATAGTTCATCACAGAGGAAAGTCGAGGCAGGAACTCAAGCAAGAACCTGGAAGTAGAGACTGATGCTGAGGCTGCTTACTAGCTTCCTCATTTGGCTTGGTCAGTTTGCTTCTTACACAAACACAGAACCATCTAACAAAAGATGAGCTAGGTCCTCCTACATCAAATATATATATATATATATATATATATATATATATATATATATATATATATATCCTAATAGGTTTGCTTACAGATAAATCTGAAGTGTTTTCTCAAATGAGTTTCCCCCTTCCCAAATGACTGTGTTAAGCTGACATAAAACTAACCAGCCAAACCAGCACTGCTTCTGAGGTGGGAAAGAGGAGGTAAGAGGACTACTGCTCTCTCTGTGTCAGTTTGGCTGCTCAAGCCCAGCAGTCTCCATGTAGATTAGCAGGCACACCTGCTGTCCTTGTGGGATCTGGGGGAGGCAGTGTGTGCTCTTCCCAGACACTGCACATCTCCTAGAGAGATATATGACCTATAGGTGGAAAGGCTAGTCCACCCAGACAATCTTTTTCTTCTCTCTTCAGGTGTTCTCATCTTCCAGATGTCCACCTTCCTGGAGACAACTACCTGGAAATGCTTAGCTAGCCACCTCTGAGCCTTCCTGGGATCTGCTGGGGCATTATGCATTATCTAGGGCTGTAATAACATATTGGCACCTTGGTTCCTGATATGATGCTGTTAATTGTGTGACTGTCCCTAAAGGTACTTTCCCAGAAGGACTGCACATCAGCATACATGGTGATGAATTCTGAGGTAGCATTTCACTTCAGATATTATTCATTTCAGGTGGTTTTCCTGACACTCATTTTGGGTTGGCAGCATAGGGAACTAGAAAAATGGGATCCTGGCAAGAATCCAGCTTCACTCAAGACTGGTAGGTTCAGAGCCAAAGCACTGGCCCTTGGTGTAGTAGGAATTTATAATACTAATAAGCCCATATAAAAGTCACAAAATTCAGGTATTTTATTTGTAAGCCATAAGCCTAGCTTGTATAGATCTGGGGCTAAACTAATTTAATCCCCAGCAATGAAGTTCCTTGTTACTTTCTGTTCCTCCTGGCCACGTGGTTCTGGTCCATGGTGGCTTCCTCCTCCTCCTCCTCCTCCTCCTCCTCCTCCTCCTCCTCCTCCTCCTCCTCCTCTTCCTCCTCCATGTTCCTCCTCCTTCCTTTCTCTCTCTCTCTCTCTCTCTCTCTCTCTCTCTCTCTCTCTCTCTCTGTCTGTCTTTGTCTCTCTGTCTCTGTCTCTCTGCCTCTGTTTCCCTGTCTCTGTCTCTCCTTGCAATCCCCTCTCTTGGACTTCAGTTCCATCTTTCTCCTTCACTGCCCAATCATAGGCTCCAGCCTTTTATTGAGCAGCTAAAATGGGGAGAAGGTTCACATGGCATCACTTGAGTACTTGAGGATCTACTAGTTGGGGCAAATGCATCTTGAGGAAACAGTGTATAGCATTAGAATACAAACAGGATTAGGCCAACCCACTGAACCTTGGGACTTCACTTCCTTCAAGTAGCAGAGCAAGAGATCAGGTGATCATGCAGTGCCATTGCTGAAACCTTGATCCTACCTGGTGTGAACCTTTGCAGGTGTCAGGGCTGCTATGCTCAGGAATATACCTTTTTCTTTTTTAAAAAATTGCTGGGAAGTGGTGGCACACACCTTTAATCCCAGCATTTGGGAGGCAGAGGCAGGTGGATTTCTGAGTTCGAGGCCAGCCTGGTCTACAGAATGAGTTCCAGGACAGCCAAGGCTACACAGAGAAACCCTGTCTTGAAAAACAAACAAACAAAAAATTGTTTATTTACATTCCAAATGTTGTCCCCCTTTCCAGTCCCCCCTCCCAGACTTCTTCATCCCCTTCTCTTTGTCTCTGAGAGGGTGCTTCCCATCCCCTCTTATCACCTCTTTACCTCTCAGGCATACCCCTTCTCTGGGGCATCAAGTCTCTACAGTATTACGTGCAGCATCCTCTCCCACTGAGGCCAGATGAGGCAGTCCCTTCCTACGTACTTACCAGGGGCCACGAACCAGCCCATGTATGTATGGTCTTTGGTTGGTGGCTTAGACTCTGGGAGCTCCCGGGGCTCTAGGTTACTTGATACTCTTGGCTCCCAGGACTCAATGGGGATGACCTTAGTCAAAATGCCCAACAGTGGGGAGATGGAACCTGAAGAGAACACCTCCAGTAGATAGATAGGGCCGTCAGTGTAGGGATGAGGTCACCAACCTATCTTCAAAATTTTTGTTCCAGAATTGTGCCTGTCTAAAAAAAAATGCAGTGACAAAAATGGAGCAGAAACTAAGGCCAAATTTGGGATCCATGGCATAGGCAGGCACCAAATCCTGACACTATTACTGATGCCATGTTGTGCTTGCAGACATGAGTCTACCATGGCTGTCCTCTGAGAAGCTCTACCAGTAGCTGACTGAGACAGATGCAAATACTTAGAACCAACCATTGGGCCAAGTTAGGGGACCTCTATGGAAGAGTTAGGGGAAGGATTGAAGGAGGTGAAGGTGATGGCAATGCCATAGAAAGACCAACAGTAGTATCAAGTAACTAGGAATATGCCTTCTTATTTCCATTTGGTGCAAGGGGTTGGTGGGAGGGCTGAACTGACTCAACAGAAGGCAGGCTGAGGTGGAATAAGCAAGTATTTTCTAGTTTCCTTGTTGTAAACAATCAGGTGTTTGGTTTAAGCTCAGCCTGAGAGCTGGTGAAGGGTCAAGAATGAAGTAGCTGCAGAGGGCAAGTCCTTGGACTAGCTAGCATTTTCTCCAACTCTTGTGTGATATATCAAGACACGTAGGAAGAAAGACTAGAGCCTACATGGAAAGGTTAATGTAGAGAGCTGCCGTAGGGATGTTCACGCCAGCCTTGGGAGGTTCACACCATTTTGGGGAGGCTGTTGGTAGCACAATTCCTCCTTTAGTGCACAGATGCCAGTGTCACCTTCCTGTGGATACCTGAGAATATGTCACAACCTGGTTCCATTTCTGTGCTGTCGTCTTCAGATGACCAGAGCAGGGTGGGCAGGCTCATGACTCACAGAGGCGTTACCTTATGATGGTATAAAATTAATTCATACTCAGGAGAACCCGTGGTTTGTATTTTGCCCCTTGCTCTTTGTCTGGGCTAGCTCTAGGTACTGTGAACTTGCTGCATTGGACAGTGCATCAAACCTGGGACCCTGCCAGTTCTGCAGCTGTGAAGGGGACAGCTGACACTCTATGCTGTTTCCTGTTACCAATGGTAGGGCTGTATTTTATTTTGTATGTTTCCTGAAAACACCCACATAGGAATAGATGAGATGCTTGGTATTTAAAAACTTGGCTTTTTTGTTAGATAATTTTGCCCTATTGTAGACTAGTAGAAATATGGGGCCTAAGCTATGATGTTCACTAAATTGGAAGTATTTAATACATCTCCAACCTATGGTATTTTGAATTTATAGTGGCTTTCATAGGTATGTAATCCATGTATCTATATTTAAGGGCTAGGCTAATTTTTATATTCAAGGTCTGACTTGAATGTTCTTTTGGATATTCTGCACAGACCCATTTCTACCAGCAACATACTTAAGATGGTTTCCTATTATTTTCATATTATTTCTAGTTTAATTCCAGATTCTCAAATTCAAAAGACCCACAAAACCTCAGTTTCATAAAAACAAAATCCACTGGATTTGCACACTACTTTAAAATTAGAAACCACGAACATACCTCACTGCCAGGTAAGCATCTGTGCTGGTACAGATGGCTGCTTTCCAAACCTTCACAGACTGACGTCTTAAGTACTGTAACTTCACATCCAGAGTCTTGTAAGATCAGATCTCAAGTACTTGGGCTCATCTTCACTCCTTTGGTGATTGTGAAAAACTGAGACCTGGCTGAACTGTCCCCAAAAGCAGAGAAGAGGAAGAGGAGGAAGAGAGAGAGGAGGAGAAGGAAGGAGCGAGGAAGAAGAAGAAAAAGGAGAAGGGAGGAAGGTGAGGAGGAGGGAGGAAGAGGAAAAGGAGGAAGACAGGCCCAGAGTGGAGGTGGAAATAGCTCACCCTGTGTCCCAGGATGACTGGAGAGGTCAGCACCAGAGTAAAGTAATTAATTATAAATGTGCCTACAGAGAATCTATTATAAGGAACTCTGAGCTCTGCGAGATGTACAGGGATAAATCCAGACTCTAAAAAACAGCCTGCCAGTGTTGGAGCGTGAAAATGAATAGGATCATTTTCTTTCTTTCTCTCTCTTTTTTTTTTCTTTATTAAACTAACGTACCATTTGATTAAACAGGGAACTATGTAAGCTTTAGCAAGAATGATGAAGTCAGGGGAAACATATGCAAGTAGCTGAGTTAGCATTACTTATTAATTGCTCAACAGAAAAAGATGGAAAGAAACATCTGTAGTTACAAAGTCCCTGAGTGTCAGGACCCTCGAAAGAGAGCCTTCTTGGTGGTTCAGTTTGTGGAGTCTACATCAGATCAGGCTTTCTGATGCTCCCAGGAGTTTTTTCAGGACCCACAGTGACAGCTATAGGTCAGAGATGGAAACCTCACCATGTCTGGGGATAAACATCCTTAGAGGAGGAAGTGATACCAGAAAGGAATGAGATAAGAAAAAAACAAGCTGGATTATTTTTAGGGCAGACACAGGGCTCTGATCCTGGGGAGACAGCTCCAACTGTATGATACTCAAGGGGGGTAATGGGTAAGAAGAGACTTTTTAGTAGTAAAAAATTATTGTTTTCTCAAGTTAGAGATTTGCTCTATTCTTAAGTCAATGCTTGTGACCCTGCTCCCCCTCCATAAACACAGATATCCAAGGATCACATCTCTACATGCCATGTCTGGATCCAATCAATACTCACTGCCATTGCCTTGACATGTAAGAGAAGGTCACAAACGAGATGATCAGAGAGGTGGGACCTGACAGCCGGCTTAGGCTGGGTGTCTGTGGAGTTGAGCTTTTGCTCATGCAGAGGCTGAGGACGGTGCACATGGAGTTCAGTGGGCAGAGTGAGAGCCTAGCAGATCAGAGGACTTTGTTCCAACTTCAGCATTGCTTAAAATGGGATGGTATAGACACATAGACCACCTACTACACAAGGTGTACAGACATCAGCAACCTTGTGCACTGGAACTGAGTTTAGGCTCTGTGGCTACTCTGCTCTTTGGTAGGAGGTGCTTTTGAGCTGCAAGCCAAGAGTTGAAACAGGGGGAACCCCTCCTCCTGTCCTACAGAGTTCTTTGTGGGAGGTTGTGGGAACTAGGAGAAGCCAAAGAGCACATGTGGGTGACAGTAATAATGGACAGGGACAGGAAAGCCACATGTACATAGGCACAGAGGGACAGAAAGGAGCCAGAGTGGCCAAGAGGTGAGGAGGTACGCAGCCCCTGGATTTTGAAAGCACTGAGGTGACAGTGGTTTGGAGGGGCATAGTCTCTGTCCTTGAGTGACACCAGGTATCTAGACTGGAGGCAGTGATGCCCTACAGAGGGGGGGGGCCAAGGCTTATGGGGCATGGACTTGGGTATCAAACATCTTGGGGAGCAGAAACATTGGTTATTGCCACCAGGGCTTTACTCCCCAGACAGGCCCCAAGAGCAGGCAGTCATTTGGCTGCCAGAACGTTGATATGGATGAAATGGGAATTTAACAATGTCTCTGGGTGAATGCATGTTGTCTTTTTTTTTTTGAGGGTGTCACATGATCTCACTGTGTGACATCTCAAATCTCCATCTTGCTTTGTCGGTCCTCTATGCATGAATAATTTTCCCAGTCCTTGTTTTTAGAGGGGCCGTAGAAAGAGCGCATTACAGGCACACAATCTCCTGTTGTCCGCTATCAGCATTCGGGGGGCTGAGCTGGCTTACAACAGTGTAAAGACCCCGGTGGCATGTGTTATAATATATGAGCCATTGTCCCCGTGAAGAACACACGAAAAAAAGAACATTGTTCTACGAGGGAGCAATTCACCGGGTTTTTCCCAGAGACTCTTGGGTCAAGTTTTCATGGGCCTATTTGATTTTCAAATTCTGTTTCTGCCCTCTTTCCTCTCTAGGAACAGAGTGTCCAAACTTGTCTACATTCACTTCCCATGTTTTGTGCATGGTCGATGTCCTTTAAAAAGAGTACCTCAAATAAGTCTTTATTCTTGTTTTGTTGGCTCTCATTCTGTGTTTTCATGAACTTTGGCCCCAGCCATGGCAACTGCGGGAAAATGCTAACAGTGATTGACAGGATTAGAGGAGCGGGTCCCCATCCGCATTTCAAACACTCAGGGAACAATGGGGATGGGGGTGATTGAATTAATGAGGGACAGGGCTGTCAAAAGAGCACACATACTTTACATAAACCTGATTATCTTTGCATGGCAGAAATGGAGAAAAATACCGGAGGGGGCCGAGCTTGGCTCTCAGTCCACCTCGTGGAAGGCCCATCCTGTTCAGCTCAGCTGGCCTGGCCTCCCTCCCACGCAGCATCCATCAGCCATGCTACTTAACAAGTCTATTCAGGGGCTAGGGACGGCACTCCTTTCAGCACTCAGCACCTCTGTGGGGCGGTGAGTTGTTCTGTTGTTAGTTTTCCTTGGGAACCATTGCTTAATGTTATCTAGGAGCACATTCCAAACGCTGGACTCGATGTGGCAGCCAGGGTCTCAGCTGCTGAAAAGAAGGGTGAGTCCTCACTCCAGGGACCTATAAAGCCCAGAACTGCAGTATGAACTTATACCCTAGAGACCAGTGGCTGCAGGCAACCTGCCAGGAGGATCATTCTGAAGCCTGTGGACACCCCACCCCCACCCCTTTCCAAACACACAGGCTGACTACCACCTAACAGCGGAGTAGATCATATAGCTAGAAGCCACCTGTCCCCTAGAAGCCTCCTGGACCCAGGGCCAAAGAGGTCCCCTGGGGATGCCTTCAGAGAAAAGGTACAGCCCTCCCCTCACATCTGGGTCATGCCGTGTAACCTTGCTATTGGTCATTCGACAGGAAGAACCATGGCTACCACTGGGTTCTAGAATCCAATCTCTGTGCCACATTTTAAGATGAGCTAAGTGCCACTCACACAAGGAATACATGAGCTCAGGGAACAGACACAATGACACATATTTCTGTCATCCTAGTAGAGTCCCAGGCACATGTGTTTCTGGGGGCTGCTGACTGATAGGGGCAAGTCAAAAGGGTGTCCAGAAGCAGTTCATATTGTCCTCTGTGCAGCAGACTGGGATTCAGGATGGAGTGAGTGAGGAAGGCCTGGAGCAGACTACCTTCCTCCACACCTGGGTAGACTCTAGCCCTGTTACCCAACATCCATCTTGCTGTTTCCAAAACTAAGGTTTCAGGATGTAAGGAAGGTTTGCATTTACAGGATGATCTGAAAGCCTTTTAGCTCATCCATCCTAGTGCTCAGCTAACTCAGTAATACAACCACAGAAACAAGGTCACCAGTTCCTAGTGATGGCCTCCTCCCTTCTGAGTAGGTTCTACCTGGGGCTGGTGTGCTGGCTCCAGAGAATAGGCTGCAGAATGGAACTGGCAAGGCTATCCCTGGAACTCACCCGCACAGCAAATAAATATACCTGTGTATGTGTGTATACCAACCCAGCGCAGGAGCAAATTCCAGATGCCAAACCTCCTTTGGTCCTGAGCACCAAGGCTGGCTGCAGTGTCCAGCCCAGCCAGCAGGTGGCTCTGTCTCACACATTCTCCTGGAGCCTGCCACCATTTTCTCAGGGACCCACACCATGGTCACTGGCTGACTGCACTGGGAAGACAGAAGCCTTCCTTGCTCTGCTTTCCAAGAAGTGAAGGGAGGGCAGCCAGGGACCATGGCAGAAGGATGACCACAGCATGCTTGCAGGGAGCTTGAGGTCACAGCCCTCTCAAGCACAGAGAGACTGTGGAGTACTCTCCATCAGGAAAGCCTCAGAGGGGCAATAGTACAACTGGAGATGTGGAGAGTAAAGGGCATTGATTTTGCGTGAGAACTTTTCTCCTTCTCAGTAAAGCACTCGGATCCTATCTCCTGCCAGCAGCCCTCTTTATTCTGGGGCCCTTTGAAAGTAGAAGACTTATTTTCTTAAGAAAGTTTTCCCCCCACTATAATTAATAGATATTGTAAGTAAAGATTGGTAAATACTTTAATTAAAATACTTGTGCATGTTTAGAGCCTATGTAATCTTTCATACTGTGCAGAGCTGAATGCATGTAGTAATTTACTTCTGTGGCCTTGTTTCATTTCATTGTGATTAAAGCTTCCTTCCTTCTTTCCTTCCTTCTTTTCTTTCTTCCTTCTTTTCTTTCTTCCTTCTTTTCTTTCTTCCTTCTTTTCTTTCTTCCTTCTTTTCTTTCTTTCTTTCTTTCTTTCTTTCTTTCTTTCTTTCTTTCCTCTTCTTTCAACTGGGTCATATGTAACCCTAGCTAGCCTGGAATTTATGATGTAGTCTAGGCTGAGACACACAGAGATCTGCCTGCCTCTGCTGTGAAAGTTGTGGGATTTAAGGTGTGGTCCACCATGCTTGGTGGACCATTTCATTTTCAAGGCTAAAAGGCAATATAGTTGCAGCCTGGGAAATCTGATCTAAATAAGCAGATTTTCTTAGCTATCAGGAGATTTGACTGTTTGGGGCATTTAGACAACACCCCCGCCCAGCCACATTCAGCTCAACACGCCATCAGTCTTACAGAAACACCTGGCCTCTGATGTGGGATGGTGACATTCTGGCAGTTGTCTTTTTTGCTCTGTTAGACTGGTACCAGGCTTCCTTCTCGGTGGAGGCCCATTGTTTTGTGACTTAACACAGGACTCACTGATGGTTTTGTAGGAGGTAGTCTGTCACTTTCCCAGGCTCAGACTAGACTTTGGGACCAAGAAGTGAAGTGAGCTGGGCTCCCCTGGGGCCTGGGGTCTGACACCGAAGCTGGCTTATTGTCTTGGGGAAGCAGCTGCCTGTTGGAGCAGGTATTTCAGAGGTAAAGCCAAGGAGAACAGGTGAGGGCTCAGGGCACAAGTGAAGCACATGGACAGGCAGGAGACTCTGAAAGGTTCTCCTGCTGCTGTTGGCCCGGGTACCCTGGTCAGACAGACTCTGTTATAGACTTGTGATGGTCACAGGAGTGAATTAAGAGCTCCAGTACAGTTTACCTGAGGGCCCATCACCAGCCCTGCATCTTCGGGAGGCAGCTTAGCTGCATCTGAGGGTTCTGACTAGCCTCTGCCTCCTTCCACGCAGATTCCATGAACTTCTCTTCAGTGCAATCACAACAGCCTTTTTACCCAAGATTCAGAGTCTGACACTCAGAGATTCTGAGATTTAGACTCTCATGATTGCCCAGTAAGTACTTAACTAGCAGGGTTATTTCCCAGCCCCAATTCTTAGTCACTGGATTTTATATTTTATTTCATTTTCATCTTATATTTTATTTGCAGTTCAGGGAATAGCATCTACAGCCTAACAACCTAGAAAAGTTCTGACATCAAGCTGATGCCCTGGGCATAGAGCCAGGGCTCTCAAGTCAATTGACATTGTTAGTAGATGTTCTTATCAGTAATTGATAGGCCATGCACAGCACACCTTCTGGATAGCAGAGGACATGGATGTGAACAAGTATTAGTGTGCCCTGCCTGAGTGGCTTAGAGTTGGAGAGAGTTTCAAGGATCCATGACAATCCCTCCAGGGTCTTTATTAGAGGGGAACATACATATTCTTGCTGACACCTGTGACCTGGGCACCTGTAGGAAAAAGTAGATTTGGTTCACACCCACTGTTAGAACCAGGGTACTCTGTCCACTCATGAATGGAAGAATGCTACTGGGAGGCCATTCACTTCCTGCCTGTAGAATAAATTTGTCACTGGTGACTTGTGGCCTCTGGAAGTTTTAAAGTCAGGCCTATTTAATACCAAGTTACTTTTTTTTTTTTTTTATAATGTCTGGAAGCCTGTCCACCTCAGCTTTTGTCTATATAATAAAAGCAAAGTTTCTTGACACTTTCTTTGGGAAAATGGGGAACTAGGCAGGGAAGGGTTAAGTTGCCTGCGATTTCTCAATCAGCCTCAGGAAGCCTCAGGTCAACTTTGCTCATAAAACTCCTCACAAATATTCCCTTTTCTATCAGAGCAATTCTAATTCTGCACGCAGACCAGAGCCACTTGGATTATTACACATTATTAAAAATTAATTTTAAAAGTGGCCTGTTTTTGTGTCCAACTTTAAAATGATAGTCACAGAAGGGCTGAAGATGCTAGGGATCCCCAAAGAACAGCTCTTTCCACTTGAGAAGCAGGAGTCACTGTGGCCTCCCATCCTTTCAGAAGGAGCCAGCATGCCTGAAGGCTGAGAGAGGTCACACTTGGTCAACTGCTTTTGGACCCACTTGAGGAACCTCATTTAATCTTATTAAGCTCCTTACAGACCATGTCCAGATGGGCCAAAACCTACTAGATTCTCGAGGAACATGTTTCAGCTTGCAGCACCAAGCAGAGGATGTGGACTGAGCCCAGTGGTCCATCAACCTGCTTCACTAGAGACCATGTCACAGTCCATTTTGATTCATTTACATCCCATTCCTTTCTATCCTGTCTTAGCTGGGCTACTCTGACAAAGACCACAGGCCTGGTAAGTTCTGAATCACAGAAAAGTGTTTCTCCCAGTGCTGGAGGCTGGAAGGCCACGATGGAGGTGTGGGGACCCCTAGTTCCTGTTGAGGTTGGAAGTGGGTCAGGCCCTGACCCTCCTGTAGATTCTTTCCTCCCTTTTATATGTGTATCTGTGTCATTTATGAACATCAGATATGTTAGTAGGGCCAGGACAGTGACCTAAATTTTAATCTCTCTGTGTGTAAATGTTTGTGTATATATTTGTGTGTGTTTGTGTGTTTGTGTATGTGTGTTTATGTGTGTGTGTATGTGTGTATATGTTTGTGTATGTGAGTATGTATGTGTATGTATGTGTGCATTTATGTATGTGTGTGTATGTGTGTATGTGTGTGTGTGTGTTGTAGTATATTTGGATGGGAAGTGGAAGAGGAACAGTACTTGTAGACCAATGTTTTGGTAAATTTCAGGGTCTAGGGTATGTGATACTGACTCAAGGATCAGCACATCTACCCATCTATCAATCCTTCTATCTATCCATCCATTCATCCATCTATCCACCCACTAATCTACTTAACTGCCCACCCATATCCATTCATCTACCTATGCATCCATCCATCCACCCATCCACCCATCCATCCATCCATCCATCCATCTGTGGGATTGTAATGGCCTTATGAAGAATGGTTGAAGAAGCTTCAACTACGAATACCTCAAACACGAGGATGGCAGGAGTTGACTTCCTTCCCCTTCCCATCCTGTCACCATAAAGCCTGATCTCCTACCATCAATCCTGACAGGAATTTATTACCCTGACAATTATCAGCTTCACTCCCTGTTTGACCTTATGATGTTTCCCCTCCCTGGGATCCTACAGACCCTGAGTATGCAGATGAAGCACCTCCCCAACACTCCTGCCCAGACCAATTGTACATGACCACACAAACCTTGCCCCAGAGACCCTGACCACCTCCTTAGGGGGCATACATACCTCCTTCTCACCCCAATAAACAAGCCAGTTCTCCTAAGCTGTTCCTAGGTGTGTTAATAGCTCATGTACTCATCTACGAACCTATATATCCTATTTACCAAGTGAGTATTTGTGGCGTATCTATCATCAGCCATTCTTGGGACCTAGGTGTACTTATCACCTTCCAGACAGAACACTCTGGGCTTGAACATGGCTTTTCTTGCATTTGTAGGAAGATTTCATCATAAGCCTCTCCAAGGCTCAGCTTACTTAGCACACTACCGCTAGACTAGTCGTGTGTGATGTGGTGCTTAATTATGAAATATCACATGACCCAGACCCAGAACCAACTAAACTCCTTGCTAGTTCTCGTCAGTATCTTGGCCTTGGAATGCATTGTCAATGCTTCATTTCAATGCCCTATAATAGCCCCTACCCCTTGACCTACAGACCATATACCCCACAGTGTGGAAACTCAGCTCTTATCCCATTTCTTAGTGTATTTTTCCAGGCCCTCTCAGGAGAGAAGGCGCAGCCCTACTCTCCCAAAGGACAGGCTTCAGTGGAGGTCAGAAGCCCTGGGAAGCTGGGCACAGTGATTGCAAACTACCCAAGGACCTTGGCCCACATGGTCCAAGTGATCCTTTCCCAGAGTTTTCAAGAGGCAAAAGCCAAACTGTGAGGTTTCTTGACAGCTTTCACACTCTATGGCCAGGCTCCCAGATTATGCTCAGTGACCGAACTTCTTTCTCCTCTACCTGTAGGTGCCTTTCTGCTCTGCCTGGGATCCCAGTCTCTTCTGGGGTGAAGAGGTAACTTGTATTTATTAGAATGCCAGGAAGCACTCTCTGAGACTTTAGAGCAGTCCCAAATACTAGAAGCTGCCCCTGAGATGGGGTGACGTTCTTTAGACATAGAGGAATGTGAAAGTAAGTGGAAATCTTCTGTAGTGTCCCTAACGGTCCTGAATTGGTATTGTTCAGGGATGTCAGTAAGCCTCTGTCCATAATAAAAATGCCCAAGGCAAGCCAAAAGAGAGGAAGTTCATGACTTTGGAGGTCTGAAGCCAAAGAGCAGGTAGCCCCTCTTCTCTGGCTTCTGGTTGGAGTTTTAGGTGATGGCCGCTATATAGAGATAGTGTGTGCTGATGAGCAGGAACATTTTAAACAGGAAGGAAAGAGACAGAAACAAGAGTCTCACAGCCCCCTTTGAGAAGGACTCCAAAGATCTGAGAACCTCCTACTAGTCACCAAGGGTTCGAGGTTCCTCTACTTCTCAACAAGTGACACTTTGTGGGCCAAGCCCCTGCTGACATTGGGTCTGGGGAGCAATTTGCACCCACACTACAGCAGGCATCAGGATTCTCTCATAGTGAGACAAGTACCTTGAGAGGCTGCCATTTGAATGTACCTTTCAGAGCTTTCTACCCATTAATCTCTTAAGTTTAGTTCCAGTATGAACATCTCCACAAAGATAGTTCTGGTTTCAGTCCTTTGCCCACATCTTCATATTTCTACCAATCTCTTGGTACCTTTCTTGTCTGTGTAGTCAGGACAGTTAAGTTTATAGCATAGGGTACCCTGCTGCCATCTGTGACAGCCTCCTGGCTCTGCATCTCTAGTAGGCTCCTCCCTGGATGCTTCTCTCAGGGTTAGATGCTGTGCCCAGAAACTCTTGAGTCTGTCCAAGTTCTAATTTCCTTCTGTAGAAAAGAGAGTGCCAGGGCTCTCCAGCAGCTTAAGGGTTAATTCTCAGAACTCCCTGAAGGAGCCAAAGGGCCCCACCCACCTACCAATGCTTGTTTACAAAATAAATTTTCAGTGTATCTCCCACAGATGACCACTGGTCACAGACCATAAATAAACACAATGTTGATGCTTATAGTTGTAGGATCTAATTATGCTCCATGTCCAGGCCTCTTGGAATGGCTGAATGCCTCATGTGCACCTTGTGTGGCTGGACCTATTAACTTCCATGTGCTCGTTCATGGAGTGTTATTGCCCACAGAGGATGGATCAATATTTCATCTGTGGAACATCTTGACTGAGGATGTCTGGGCCCATTGTGGGCATGCTGATAATGGCGCCTTTATTCAAGCTGACTTGTAGGAACAAGAGATAAAGGAAAAGGGAGAGAATTATAGCATGTGCTCAGAGGGTATGGAGGTAATACACAAAATAGTGAGGAGAGGGATGTTTCTCAACAAACTAATATCTAACTGGGCTTGAATACATTCTGAAATGCATTCTCTCATAAAGCCTTGACGTTATGAACCTTTGAAGCTCAAAATGACTGTTTCTCTTGAACCCTGAATAGCTAAACATCCTTTGTACAAATAACTGCTGGACACTGTGTTGCTGACATCCACTCCATGACAGATCCCAAGGATCAGCTGTCTTGGCTGTTCTGAGCACACAGTTTTCCTGTATGTTCCATGTATGTTCTCCAAGGTCCTCTATTTAAGGTTATCTGTAGAGGAATGAGTGGAGTGTATGGCAGAGTGCTCACAGACGATACCAGGGAGGTATGCCAGAGAGCAGCCTGGACTTTCCTGGCTTTCTGACTCACTCAGGGACTTTCTGGTGTCCACAACCATGCATGTCACACATTGTTCCAACAATGAGAAGGAGTAAGACTTGGATGTTACCCACCATCAGCGAGTGGAGGGCAGATTGGGGCCAGGACAGGGGTGGGTGAGATGAGCTAACCAACTCATCCTCTGACTCCACAAGATTCTTAAAGTCATTTCAGTCTTTACTTCCTGTCACATGTCACCCCCATGATTCTTTGCTCTTCACCTAGACTCCTGCCTTAGTAACTTCCATATAATTAGGGTAAGCCATAACCTTCGGAGCATGTCTGAATCCCCTGTCCTGGCCACTGCAACATATGAGCCTTCTCAGATTTATAGGGTCTTGATCCTCAGCCTGGCAGCCTTTACAGGCCCACTGAGGCCTGGGTCCAGCTGAAGTGTGGCTTGTGAGCATTTCCCCTATGTTGTCTCTTGTCATCAAGCTCTGAAAGGTGAAACAGAGGCATGCAGAACTAAGCTGGCACATCCTCTTGTTACCTGTCACCCCAAAGTCTAGAATCCCTGTATGTAACATTTTCTTGCTTTTGAATAAAAAGCATGTTGTCAGTTTCTATTTTAATTTTATTTTCCAATTTTAGTTGTTTCATAGTTTCATAATTTATATAATATGTTTTTTGTTTTTTTCATATCTTGTCCCTCTCCCTCCTCTTTCTTTTCAAAGTCCCTCATTTTTTTCACATCTTCTATTTGTGAGGGGCCCCTGAGTTTAATTACATGTTCTTGCCCGAGTGAGGATGGAAGGATAGTGGAACAAGGCCAACTTATCTATGACTATATCACTGAAGAAAAACACTTATCTCCCAACAAGTGTTGATTCCTTATAGTCTCTCTAAGAGGGGTGTGGCCTCTTCCCATGATGAAATGTTGGCAGGCCCAATGCTGTGAATAACGACAACTGCAATGAGTGTAGTGATTATGTCACATCCAGGAGACAAATTTGATTGCACATCTTCCCCATGTTCAGCTCCTACATTCGTCCCACCACTCTTGACCATTATGTCCCCTGAACTTTGGAGAGCAAGGTGAAGCTAACCTGGTTGATCTCATTTTTGGCAGCAGTGATTTGGAAGTGCTTTAGTTTGAAAGCTTGTAAAGTAAATATCTAGCTATTGTTATTTTTATCTAACTGACTGTCACTGTGGTTGGGTTACACAGCCTGAATGCTCCCATTCTTCTGAGGGGTGCTGGGATCCATCAGGCCCACTAGTTATTTCACTGGGTGAGTTATCTTTGCTTGAGTTGTGTGTGCATCCATGGTTCTTGGTGCAACTTTTCCTGCTTTCATTAATTATATACACATTGGACAGATTTTCCAACTCATATTCTTATTGAGTTTTTAGCTATTGATTCTACTGAGTTCTGGAAACACAATGGTATTATCAATCTTCCATTGTGAATAAAAACCCTGTTCCTATAAAGTGTGTGTGCACTCTGTATGGGAGACGACAGTTTTCATCTGTTTATCTAGAACACGTGATGGAGTCGAGGTCACTCAGATTCTCTGTAAACTCCATTCTTCCTGATCAGTAATTCTGTGTTTAAATCTAGGGACACCAAATCATCCACTCCTAGCTGCAGTCTGGATAAGAAGCTGCTCAAGATGAGCAGAGAGTTCCATACCCTGTTACTTGAC
Source organism: Mastomys coucha (assembly GCF_008632895.1). Taxonomy (NCBI): domain Eukaryota; kingdom Metazoa; phylum Chordata; class Mammalia; order Rodentia; family Muridae; genus Mastomys; species Mastomys coucha. The sequence goes on along the minus strand of NW_022196914.1, from coordinate 34,370,303 downwards.
TTCCAAATTGAGCCCTTACAACATGCAGTTGTGAGACAGGCCCTGCATCTCATTATGCACGCATCCTAAGATCCTTTAGCAGCATGTGTCAATCAAAAGTGCCCATTTGCAGTTTTCAGATGTATGGCTAGGACACAGTGGTGGTCCAACCTTCTAAAAAGAGTAAAGTCAGACAAAGACTCCTCTTTTGTGTGTGATATACACACATATACATACATACATACATATTACATATATGTATGTCCATGTGTATGTGTGTATGTCTATGTGTACATAAGATATCCAACATACTTGTGTGTATACACATGTGGGGGCCATAGTGCAACACTGGATATCTTAGTCAGTATCCAGTGATATATATATTTTTTTGATTCAAGGTCTCTCACTGAACCTGGAGCTCATTGATTGGCTACGACAGCTGGCTACCAGCCTCAGGATGTGTTTAAGTTCAGGCTACCATAATTACAGGTACCTTAGAGCTATGAGTGACTGGGACCAGAGTGGAGATACTTGGTTCAATTTTGGCAAATGGTATTGTTAACCCAACAGCTGTGAGGACTGCTTTAGTCTTCTCAATTCCATGTGCTTTTCCTCCATGATGTTTTCGACTACACAGAGGAAGTCATATGACTTCTATCAGGATGATTGTGAATGGGCACAGTCAGAAGTTCAAGTGATGCTCATATCACTGTGTCTGAGGAAAGCCCGTGTCTTTGATCGTAAGTAACTAGACTGGGCTGTTGCAGGATAATTTATCACTTTGCCAGGGAGAAGAACATAATAAAATGTATTTGGTCATTGACAGAATGTATTTTAGCATTGCTGGAATTGTAGGTATGCGTGTGTGTGACTTAAATGCCACAATGAATTGTCATTTTAAAATCAATCCAGGGAATGGAGCAGAGGCTGAGCTGGAGCAGTTCTTAGCTTCTGGCAACTCCCGGAGCACCCGCCAACCCAATCTTTTCTTTTTCTTTTTTTCATTTTCCAATAGGAAAGGTTTTCTTTTTCTTTTTTTAATTAGATATTTTCTTTATTTACATTTCAAATTTTATCCCCTTTCATCATTTCCCCTCTGAAAACTCCCCTATCCTACCCCCTCTCCCCCTCTCACTAACCCACCCACTCCTGCTTCCTGGCCTTGGCATTCTCCTATACTGGGGCATTGAGCCTTCACAGGACAAAGGGCCTCTCCACCCACTAATGTCCAACAAGGCCATCCTCTGCTACTTATGTGGCTGGAGCCATGGGTCCCTCCATGTGTACTCTTTGGTTGGTGGTTTAGTCCCTGGGAGCTTTGGGGGTACTGGTTGGTTGATATTGTTGTTCCTCCTAAGGGGCTGCAAACCCTTTTAGCTCCTTGGGTCCTTTCTCTAGCTCCTCCCTTGGGGACCCTGTGCTCAGTCCAATGGAGGGCTGTGAGCATCCACTTCTGTATCCACCAACCCAATCTTAGTTCCAGATTTGGCTCTGTTTGTTTTATGAGTGGAGTTTAGAACTGCAAAGTAGCACCAGGTGGTGGTGGCTCACGCCTTTAATCCTAGCACTTGGGAGGCAGAGGTAGGCGGATTTCTAAGCTCGAGGCTAGACTGGTCTACAAAGTGAGTTCCAGGACAGCCAGAGCTATACAGAGAAATCCTGTCTTTAAAAAACAAACAAAACAAAAAACAAAAAAAAAGAGCAAAAAACAAAAAACAAACAAACAAAAAGAACTGCAAAGTAGCAAACTCAGGCAAACTTTTTGTATTCCTGGCCCATTGTTCTTCCTACAGAAGTTACTGTGAAACTGACCAAGGTGACCTTGGATTCTGTTTCCTACCCCTCACCCTACTTATTGAGGGAAAGAACTAGGGGAAAGGTTAGGGGGAAGAACTAGGAGAATCATGCATTCTCAGACATGGCCTCTGATAAGGAAGGCTTGGCTGGGTTCTGGGCAGCACAGATGAACAAGTGGAAAGTCACGTTGTTTCAGGGGTGCTTTCCGGACTCTGGGATCTGAGGGCGGATGGCTGAGACTCGGCACTCCACAGCACTTAGGGCTTCAGTGAACTCTGTAGCCACTTGCCTCCTAGGTCCTGCTTCTCCTGTAGTGGGGCATGGATGCCAGAATGTCTTAGTCTTCTTGACACTCATCAATACTGCTGATTTAAATATCTGCACCTGAAGACCTAAAGAGCTGGATAGTCACAAGAGTCTTATGCTTGTTAAGATGCTAAAGGAGGAATCCATTCCAACATCTTCCATGATGCGTGCTGAGGGCATCTGCATTCAGGAAAGCTCATGACTTACCTACCACTCTCTACATGTTCTCACTGTAAGGGTTACCCATAGGACACCCACACTTTGACTTCATTCTTAGTCTCTGCCCCAGGACCTCATAGCCTCTCCTTACACAAGATGGACTTTTTTAGTGGATGCATGGCCGGTCAATCCACATCATGTTAGACTCCTATGAGTTTGAAGATGTCCATTCTCTTGATTCCTCTGCTCTTTTCCTCACCAGTACACTGAATCTGTCCTATGTGACTGTTAATTCATGTGGCTGCTCCAAGTTCCAGCAAGAGAGGACTCTGACAAGGAGTCCATGACAGTTCCTGCCGCATGGTCTCTCTTGTGCAGCCTTGCTCTGGTGGAAGCCCTGAGCCTCAGGAAGGGACCTGAGTGTGGAGTGACATGCAGTCAGTGCTGCTGACAAGCTTCCCTCTGCCCAGTCTTTGATGAACAGAGCACTGGACTTCCTCTTTGGTTGACTCTTTGCTTTTCAGCTGTTCTTCTTCTTCTTTTTTT
>NW_022196914.1:34355236-34367506 GCF_008632895.1 Mastomys coucha | reverse complement strand
TTTGTTTGTCTGTGTGGAGACTGCAGTTATGGAAGAGCAAAGTCTGAACAAAGCCTTATGTTCTAAAACGTTTTAATGGGTCTGACCCTCACAACACTCCTGGCTTAGCAGCAGGGTACACAGGGGTGCTGGATGTTACCCTCTGGCCCAGGGTGGGCTGGGGATATGAATGAGCATGGTGACAGCATATCCTAGCTCATTTGTCATTCCAATGTTTGTGCCATGTTAAGTTAGTCTCCCTTTTTATTTCCCTCCTATTTACCCATTTTATATTATAGGATGCCATTAATTATGTATTGTAGAGACTGAATTCTTGTACGTGCCCCAGTGAATACTGGCCATTTTTGTTTTCCTTAGTAGGCATTTAACTTGGCTGAGTTCAGCTCAGTCCACTTGTTTCTGACAGTTCCTACCCTTCCCTTCCTCCTCTTCTCCTCTCCCCTCTTTTCCCTACCTCGACCTTCCCTTTCTTCCCATCATGCTTTCTGTTATATGTTAAGTTTTAGGTAGCCCTCAGAGTCCAAGGAATCAGAGAACTGGTTGTATAGGATGCTAGAAGAAAATCTAATAGATGGGTCTATTGGGACTCTTAGGTCATTGGATGGATGCTCTTGAAGTGCAGCATGGAACTCAAGTCCCATTTCTTTCCTCATTCCTAGCCACTAGGTGAGTAGGTCTCCTCTGATGCATGCCCTCTGTAACCACACTATGATGTAGCAGCCACCCGGTCACAAAACCCTAAACTTGCCGGCCAGAATGAAACTTTTCCCTTTTAAACTTGATTATCTCAGGTAATTTAAAAAAAAAAAATATAGTCATAAGTCCCTGCCCAGAGCTTTAAGAATCACTATCTAGGTATATAAGGAATATACCTGTGCTTGTAGTGGCTAGTGTTACGTCAATTTGACACAGGCTACACTTATCAGAACGGAGAGAGCCTCAGTTGAGAAAATGCTTCCATAAAATTGGGCTATGCACAAGCCTGTAGGACATTTTCTTAATTGATGATTGATGGGGAAGGACCCAGCCCTTTGTGGGTGATACCATTACTGGACTAGGTTCTATAAGAAAGCAGGCTGAGCAAGCCAGTAAGCAGCACTCTTCCACGGCTTCAGCTCCAGCCTTCAGGTTCCTACCCTGCCTGAGTTCCTGCTCTGACTTCTTTTCTTGATGAACAGCAATGTGGAGCTGTAAGCTGAATAAACCCCAACTCACTTTTGGTTACAGTGTTTCATCACAGCAATAGTAACCCTGATGAGGACAGTGGCTCAGTTGTGTAATGTCTTTTTTTTTTTTTTGTAATGGAATGATACAATGTTTCTAGAGGTAAAGTGATCACAACTAAGCAGTTGTGAAAACTTGAATCAGTCAATATTTACTGAGCTCTGTGAAGATGTGTGGGTTTTGACAAATGTATAATGACTTTCATTCACCATGACAGTATCATAAGTGACAGCCTCATGTCCTCAAACCCAGGGTGCTCTGCAGGTGTCCTGATCTTGGGCCTGCTAACCTCTAAAACCACAAGCAGTGCTTTTCTGTTGTTAGTTGGAAGCAACCTTCCGGTGGGCCACCTGCTCAGCCCTCCTGACTGCTGCCCTTGCTAACTCCACAGTCTTACCACTCTCTCCGCTGTTTTAATGAGTGCCTGCTGCATGCACAATTCTGTCTTGTTCAGATCTGTAGTCTTTGTAAAACCATCCGTAGACATCAGGGTCTAAGCTGTTTAGGAAACCTAACTGAGTCAGAAGGTTCCTGCCTTGAGGTTCCTGCCCTGAGTACCTGCCCTGACTTCCCTCAGTGATGGAGTGTGACCTGGTTGTGTAAGACAAAGAAACCCTTTCCTCCCCAAGTTGCTTTTGTTAGAGAAGTTTTCATAGAAATTGGAAAGCAAAACATAACAAAGCATAACATGTATCTCTCTCTCTCTCTCTCTCTCTCTCTCTCTGTGTGTGTGTGTGTATTCGGTTATTAGTGTTCTATTTAACAAATTACCACCAGAGCCAAGATTTACATGTTTTTCATCAGAAAGTGTTATAGTTTAGCAATTTATATCTAGAAATGTGTTCCAACTTGAGTTGGTATTTTTGAAGGGCTTGAGTTGGTATTCTTGCAGGACGCACACTCCTGTATCATGGTGTGTGTGTGTGTGTTTTGTGCACAGAGATCTATTTTTCTAGCCTCTTTGATAGAAACGGCTTATTGCTTCTCCACAGAGTTGCTGTTTTATCAAAGACCAGGTAATTCCTTCGTGTCTGTTCTGGGCTCTACTGTCCCCTAGATCTAACACCTGAAGTTGTGGCCAAATCTGCTCTTCTTCAGAGTAGTTTGCCTGTTTTAGACATCTGCTTTTTATATATATTTAGAATCAGCTTGTTTTTGATCTGAAATCCTTTTCTGGGATGTTGTAGAAACCCACTATCCAGGCAAAAAAAAAAAAATGCTGCTTAACATTACCAAATTTTCTAGTGCAGAAACATGGATGGTCTCTCTGTTTATTTTGGATCTTGTTTCGCCTCTATTCATTCTGAAGCAGCTTTCAGGGACTCTGAGTCTTCTTTGGGCTTGTAACTAGTTATGCTTCTGTTTGGTGCAACAATAAGCAGCCTTATTTCAAACCTTACATTTCAACTTTTTCTGTAATAGGAGAGAGTGACTAGATTCTCTTTATTAACTACCTATTTACAACCTTGTAAAATTCATTGGTGAGCTTTAGGATTTTTTAATTGTAGATTTGCTAAATGAGTTATCACATCATGGTAAACAGTCACTATTATTCCTTTTTTCCTCAAGCTGAGTGTTTTGCTTTTTACTTAGGTTGGTTTTGTTTTTTTTTTTTTTGGGGGGGGTGGGTATCTTATTTTGTCATCTAGAACTTTCAACACACTTATACGCACAATAAAATAATATACTACATGATGCGTGCCTTGGTCTTAAAGGAAAAGTGTCCAGTTTTTTTTTTATCTTTTTTTAGGGTAATTATACCTGTGTACATATAATAAGTAAAAAAAAATTAAACTATGGAAAATTATCTTTATTCTCTGGTTACTATGAGGTTTTTTTCCTTTTTCCTTTTTTCTGTATATGAAAACTGGCATTTGTCAAATGGTTTTATGTACTAATTGATATAATTTCTTTTAGGAGTGATATGATTATATTTTTTGCCTACTTATACAGAAATTTACATTTTCAAGTTTTGAGACAAATTTGCCTTCTGAGAACAAATCCTGCATGGTTTTAGTATCCGATTACCATCACACATTGTTGGGTTTGATTGGCTGATGGTATAACAATTTAGGACATTTCTATTTCATGGTAGATATTATTTTGTAGTCTTCCTTCCTGAAGTTCTGACCATGTTCTTTAATAGGGTTGGTGTCTCAGAATGACCTACAAAGTATTGTCTTCTCTTCATAGCTTCTGGGAAGATATGGAGCACTGATGTTATTTTTCTTCAGATGTTTGGAAAGATTTCCTTGTTGAAATCAACAGATCTTGTGACTTCTGTCGGGAATCTTACTGATTCCCAAGTTGCTCACTTGACAGATACAGGGCCACTTATGACCTTACGAGGCTTTCCCTCTCACTCTGTTTTACAGATGAGTTTTATGACTTACGTGGTTTATGAGTCCTTCTGGGGCTACCAGAGAATCAGCTTCATATCCTGGTGTTTTCTATTTTACTGCTCATAGATTTCTGCCCTCGCGTGATTGCCCCCTTTCTTCAGCTTAGAAAAGCTTAGCAAAGCTCAAGCTGCCCTTCTTTGGCTTCTTGCTGTGGAAGCTAAGAGCACTGATTTCCATTCCTTCTTATGTGTCTAACACACTGGTCTTTTGCTGCAAGTTTTTCTCTGAGCTCTGCTTTTCTACAGCTTGGAAATCTGGCTCCTGTGTTTTCATTTTCATTTGGTCCAAAATACCTTTACATTTGTCACAAGAGTCGCATTGCCCGTGTGTTACTCTGACCCCATAGTTTGCAGAGGGAGAAAAGTGCCTTCAAGAAGATGGACTGGGGAGAATGTAGAGCAAACCAAATCAAGGTACAACAGCATGCGTGTATGAAATTGTCACAGGGAAACCCGGTTTTGTGTGCTAGCTGAAGCAATTCATAAAATATAAGTTCTAAGTCTTTGGAACTCTTTCTGTTGTGGACTTCTCTTTCAATCAGACTTGCATCTGAGAACACAGTCCCTGGGTCTTCTGCTCTGGGTTAGCTCTGGGTTAGCTCTGGGTTAGCTCTGGGTTAGCTCTGGCTTAGCTCTGGGTTAGCTCTGGCTTAGCTCTGGCTTAGCTCTGGCTTAGCTCTGGCTTAGCTCTGGCTTAGCTCTGGGTAAGCTCTGGGTTAGCTCTGGGTTAGCTCTGGCTTAGCTGCTCTGTGGGCCAAACTGCTACACCTTGTGAAGAATGTTCCATCTGAGCTTGAGAAGAGTCAGTCTTGCTGCTGGTGGATGGAATGTTCTAAAGCATTCATTCAATCAGGCTCCATGATAGTGCTGTTCGGTTGATAGTATCTTTACGGACAGTATCTTTAGGTGTTCTTGACCTACCACTGACGGCCAGGTGTCTGAGATCCCTAGCTATAACAGTAGGATTTTTTTTTAAAATCAGGTTTCTAGCTCCCATATTTTGCCAGGCTGTCTGGGCATAATGCTATAGAACTGTCATGTTTTATCTGAAAACCCCAGCTGCTTTCTCAGTCCTCCAGAATCCATGTGGGCATGCAAGGTCATTCTCCAGCCACCTCCACGTGGTCCACTGCGTCTCCATTCTCAACGTGGACTTTGCAGAACAGCGCATGAAGCTAAGTCTTGTTTTCCGAACTCACTGAACTCTGCTGGCCTCTTTCATTGTGACATTTAGGACATTCAGTTCACAATGATTACAATTTCATTGGGTTCAAACAAATCATGTTCCTGACCATTTTCTGTTCATTGCTGTTGATGTGGTGGCTGTTTTTAGTTCATTGCTGGGGACTTTCATTTCTGACTCCTGTGGTTGAAATCAAACGTATTTTGATTGTTTTAGCACCTCTGTTAATGCATAAAGCCAACGTTTAAAAGATTAATTGTTGTCACTGATTTCACAGTGTCTATCTGGACTAATCAGAGTTTAATTGCAAACAATATGGGTCTTTTGCATGTACATACAAGGTCCTGATAGCAGAGGGTTCTAAAGCCTTCTCACCTTCTGATGTTATTTTTTGAAGGACAGGAATTAAACCCGGGGTTAGAGACTTTTTTTTTTTGGTTTTGAGAAAAAAAATTTTTGTATTTCTCAATTAAAGGCTAATTTTGCTAATTATGCACTTCTAGAATTTTGCTGCCAACAATTACGATCTTGTACTCTGCTTGTTTCTTGCTCATGGGGTGCTTGATAAGTTCCCCCTCTGGTACTTCCCCTTCGTCTTTGTGGGCGAGCTGTCTTCTCAGTGAGTTAACCAAATCTTTTGTGTTGCCCTGGGGTCTCTGCAGTTTGGAAATGGCATGCTAATGTCTTGTGTGTCCTGTCTCCTTACTCCTGTAACTGCCCCGCCTGCCTCCCGGGTTTGCTGCCCTGTACCTTCTGAGCTCCTTCCACCTGAGGCTGGAGGTTTGTTGCTAACAGAAGCAGTTCTGCCCTGAGCTTACTTCTGATATCTATTCTACTCTGCTTTCTCATCCCCAGTTCATCTTCCATCCGTGGTTCCCTCAGCTGTTAGAGGTGCTGGTGCCCTGGCAGGCATGTTTCTTTTCTCCTTGCTTCCTTTGCAGCCTCCTCTTCTGAGTCTGAATCTCCAGCCTTCTGCTCACATGCCTTTTTGACCTGGATGCTGCCTTTCTCCCTACGACTCCTGACATCTAGCTATGGTTACCTCCTTACCCGCTATCCATGCTTGGTGCTGATACCGTCATGGAGTCTGGAACCCAGGCTAGTTCTGTCTTTCAGGTTGCTTGCTCTGCCATTTGGCATGCCTTCTGGCTTTCTCTTTAAATATTTGCGTGTTCTCTGGATCTGAGGTGAACAGGATGTGACTGCGGGTCTCAGGCTGAAGTCTTTTTAGCTTTTCATCTGACAGCCTGTGTTCAGCACTTCTTTTTGCTGGCCCACCATCACTACACCAGGCTTCCCTCTGGTGGTAGAAGACTGTGGAGAGTATTGTTCTTGGAGTACCAGTGTCACAGACATTTTTGTCCCCTTTTCTCGTCTGTCCTTCCTAGGTTCAGGAAGCCCTTAGAGGAGAACTGTCCATGGCTCTGACATAGCCAGGACAGACCTTTGTCATGACATGACCTCTAGGCTGATGTCACAGTGTTTAAAGTCCCCTCTTGTTCTCCATGTCTCTTAAATATCCAGGCCAGACCTTTGTCATGGCATGGCTATTAGGCTGGTGTCACTGTGTTTAAAGTCCCCTCTTCTTCTTATCCCAGTCACACCATAAAGGGCAATTCGGCAGTCTCATCAGGAGAGCTCAGTGGAAGTCCTGGTAGTAAGGTCCAGGAAGGTGGGGCTGGCATGACCAATACCTGTGTTTCTGTTCTTTAGGGCTGATCTGTGGTTTTTGGATTTCTCTCATTATAGATTTCAGAGTAGCAGTTTGCCTGGAACCCTCAGTTCTCCAGTGGATCAAGACAATTCTCTGGTTTCAGTGCATCTGGCTTTCTGCTATTGCAATGACAGGAATTTCTCTGAATTCTGAAGTCCCTGTAGTTCTTGGAAGCCTAGACTCCAGTGACATCTGGTTGGAAAGATGTTTCTGTGTGCCACTGCCTGGCTTGCTTGGTTTTTCAGGAACACCTAGGACACCTGGACAGTCATCTGTTTGTGCCTATGAGACATAAATCTACCAAGCCCCAGGAGGAAGCCCCAGGGAATAATCACTATTCTAGTAAGATGACTGTCAGAGCCAGAGAAATCAGAATTTCCCCAGCCCCAGCTCGTTGGACTTCTCAGAGTCAGAGTCATCATGGGATAAGTTCATCCTGAGGCTTTCTGGCTTCAGCCCAGGACAACTGCACAGGATTCCAGGAAGATTCACAAGCAAAAAATTTTAGATATGATGACATTTTCTAGGCTCCTTTTTGTTCTAAAAGACACATCAAGATAGTAACAAAATATCAACATATACCTGTACACAAAAATAAAAACCAATGTATTTCTTCCAAAGCTACTACCAAATTTTAATATAACAAGAATCCTAATGTAACAATGAGCTCTGGAAAAAAAAAAAAGCAACCTAAATTCTCACCCACCAAACTTTCCAATGTTCAGTCTCTCTGGAATATTCTTCTGAATGTACTGTCTCCTGTGAAAAAGGGGTTTGCATTGAACATCAGCAAGCAAATCTTAAACAACCACCTTCACTGTGCTGTGACTGAAATGGTTGTTCAGCAAAAACTGGTCGGTAAATGACAGCAGCTCTGAAATGGGATAGTAGGAAATGTACAAGCAGGAGGCAGGCAGCCAGCTTGGCAAGGCCTCTCCCCTGTGCATCGACTGTATACCCTGCATTTTCTGGGTTGACTGGGAAGCTGGTCAGGCCTCCTCTCTGTCACTACCCTTTCTCTCCCAGTGTTCCCTTCCCTCATCATCACAACACCTGGAAATCCTTCCATTTTAATGTCTCTCAGGTGACATTCTATACATTCTTTTTTTTTTTTTTCTAGGACTAAGAGTGTGCAGAATACTCAGGAATCCTGGCAATGGGCAAGGGAGTTCCCCAACCTTAATTTTTGGAGGGATATATACTACATGCAGGGACAGCAGTCTCTGATAGTGTGACAGTGAGAGGAAGAGGTGGAGTGTTTGCCTCAGGGCTAGAAACAGCAGGATGAGATGCCCGTGTCCCATACACTGATGTTACTGCTGATGAGACCCAGTAAACAAATCCCAGTAACACATGCAATAATTAGTAAGAAATAAATGTGTGCTTAAGTATTAATGAGATAAATATTTAGCAGGTTATTTGAGATCTTTATTACATCCTCTGATGTTTAAAAAGTAATGAGAGGTTTATTAAAACTTCAAGCTATGACTCAGTAAAGGAGTTTTCACAGTGAACCCTTCTCCAGGAAGTCCCAGAGTGGAGGCCTGAATACCGCATAGAGGGGGCCCTTCCCCGGGAGAGATGCTGTGCACATGACAGGGGCCAAATATGGGCATCTTTACCCAATGCTGGGGTTTGGTTCTGGGGCCACAGAACGTTGAGCTTTGGCAAGAACTCAGAGAGTCCTGAAATCTGAAGCCAGCTGAGGACCTTTAGCTGACATCTAGAGCTCCTGACCTTTCTACAGCAGAGCATGTCCTAGGGAGCAGTCACACACAGGCGTACTGTGTAACTATAGCTGAGTGACGAGAACACCACAGAGGGTGGGACCAGAGGTAAAAGATGAGCTGGATTCATAGGGTCCTGGAGGCTGAGGTCAAGGCCAGCCTGATAGGCTTCCAAGTCTCCTCTTGGTGTTCATCTCCTCTGTGATCTCAAGAGCAGAGGGAAGGGTAGGGGAGCCATGTGTCAGCTCTTTAAGGCCATAAATCTATGACATCTGTTCTTGTGATTAACTCACTTCTAAAAAGTTCTGCCTAGTCATGCCCTGGGAACAGAGACACTCAGTTTTCAATGCAGAGGCATTTAAAGAACCCCAAGAGCAGTCTTGTAGGAGAGTTTAGTGGAGCCTTCACTCTGTGACTTAAGGAAAACAAGAAGTTACTGGCCAGTGGTATGATCTCCAGGAAACCCAGTCTTCAGGATGACCCTGCCTTGTTCTTCGTGTCTACTAGACCTAGGTTCAGACCCTATACAGAGACAGCTTCCACACACCTGAAATCATAGGCAAACCAATAGCTGAGGGACTGGGAAAGGCCTAGTAAGGTATAGGCTATCTTATTGGAACAAGACACCTGGCCTGACACCGAGCCAGCCACATATGTTCCAGTACACTTGTAGCTCAATACAACGGCAGCCCAACAAACATACAGCCTAGCACACTTACAGCACAGAGCACATGTGGTTAAGCATATTTAGAACCCAGTGCACCCACAGCCTAAGACACCTGGATCCCAACATACCTGCAATCCAGCATACTTGAAGCAAAGCATACCTAGAGCACCAAGCACCTGTGTTCAAGCACGCTTAGATCCCAGTGTAATTGCAGCCCAGCTCACCTGTGGCCTAGTACACCTGCATCATGGCATGCCTGGATCAAAACAGAAAGCAGCTCCGCCATGTGCCACATTAGTTCATACCTATGATCAAGAGGCCACAGAAAAAGACTTATTTTAGGAAGAAGCCTGAGAATCACCTCTGAGCCCTGCCCTTGTCAGTCAAGTGATGAGTCACCTGACCAGCCACCATATTAGTAAGATAAACTGTGCAAACTCCTGTCTCACAATGACCTGACCGGTGGATAGAGAAACTGAGGTCACAGCCCACAGGGTTTTCCTCGGTGACTATGCATGTTGCTCACTGCTGAAGGACCCTTTGAAGACCTTTGACACCAGACTCACAGGACATTTCCTTTCTGTGTATTTGAACATGACACCAGAGTGTACAGCACATGCGCAGGGTGGCCAGCATTCCAGGCCTCTGTTCTATGGTGAACAATGCTCAATTTGTGGGGCGGTCCAGCCAGTGCGTATTGGCCAGGCACACACATACTCTGCTAGCCTTTAGGTGCTCCATTACAAGAGAGTGTACTTTTCTGAGGTCTGTGAACCTCCCTTTTTTCCTCCGCTCCTCATTTCTTTTTATTATTTTTTTATTTTTGGCCACTAAGTGTCACCGCAGGGTCCCAATCTCTGTAAGGCAGGAGGCACCTTCAGCAGCAGTCTCCTTGCACAGAGTCTCAATCTTCACTTGCGGTCGCTCCCTGAAGTGAACTGGATGCATTGAGCCAAGTCAGTACTTTTTATTAGGGGGAAACCATAGGGCCACAGGGGTAGCATGAAAACCCTCCGCAAGAACCGCTCCCCCGCACCCTCTCCCCCCCCCCCCCCCCCCCCCCCCCCCCCCCCCCCCCCGCCCCACCATAGGGCTACAGACCGTAAAAGGTTCCCTTCCTGTGTGTCTGTCTGAAAGATTAAACGGGAAAGGAAAACACTGGTTCCCGTGGAAAGTGGCACTCTCTCTGTAACCTTCAGCATTCCCGCTCACCTGCAGAGCCCCTACCCATAATGCACTAAGTGGATGATTAAAAAGAAATGGGGGCTTAACCGAGGCTAAGCGCGGGGTCCCCGGAGCCCGGCGGAGCACTGAACCGTGCCTCTACAGCTGTCTCCACACGGCCCGACATTCTTTATTTATTTGTTATGAAATATTTATGGGTGTTATGAAAGGTTTAAAATAATGTGTCTGTCTCTCCCTGTCTTTTCCCCTTTGCCCCGGCGCACTGTTTTCTAATGCATAAATAATTCTGGACCTGGACAGTGGGCGGCACATTAGGAGGGGTGGGTCTGCTGTATCACATTTTTTCTGCCTGAGAGAAAATATCATTCCTAGTAATTTTCTACACTTATACAATCGGCGTCGACAGTAAATAATTGATGTATGAATTTAGGCCTAACTCCAACACAATCTGACTTTATGCCAAGGGTTACTCCCAGCAGATTTTGAGCTAAATCATCTTGCAAAATGGGTTCTTTCAGGGGAGGGGAAAAAAAAGCTTTTTGAAATTATTTTAATGGAAAGCAGAGACCTCCGCACAGCACTTCTTTTGACAGGGTCTTGTTTGCGTGGTTGGTAATAAAACCAAGCAAGCTACCCATTAAGAGATGGGAAGTGTTTCATTTGTGATCACAAATGGATTTTTAAAAAGACTGACATAAACTCTTTTAATGGTCCCTCCTTTTCTTCTCTGTCTTTCTCCCTCTCCTATTGTGTATGTGTGTGTGCACATGTGTCCGTTTGTGTGTCTGTATTTGCGTGTGGTAGGCTGCTCTCTGCTTTTCAGGATGGCCCCTCCCATAAAAAATGCAGTTGTGATTAAAATCACAGGTGAGATACCTTGGAAAGCTCAGGGCCTCTGACCAGCAGAGAGGATTCAGGGAGGGTGCCCACGTCTCTGACCTATAGTTAGAATCCTTTCTATCAATGAGTAGAAATTAATTGCTGAGACCCAATCAGGGAAGGACAGAGCAGTCTAGAGTCACTGTGCTCTCAGCTTCTACTGGAGGTTGCTGAAAAGATCAGACCACAGGTGAGAAAAGCAAAACAAAGCAAAACAAGATCTAAAATCAGGGAAATTTTAGTTACTGTGCGTTTGGGGAATAAGATGGAGTTATCAGGAACCTCCCTTTATGCAATTACTTTTTGACTGAAACTAAGATTCAAAATCTGTCTTTTTTAAAACAAGGCCTTTACATCTTTGAATACACCTTTATAAGTACGTTCTCTACTCTTTACTTTTGTGAGAACCGTTTATTCATCATTTCCTCTGAGATGAAATATTAAGACCTTTCTATACTGAATTTAAGATGTAAGTTAAGAGATTTAATATAATTTAAAACTTTGATAGCAGCCCTTACAGTATAGGCAAAATAAATAAATGAATGAATAAATAAATAAATAAACTGGCTTAAGAAGCAGAAACAAAATGGCTTTATTGAGATCCCACCCCCCATCTCCACACACACACACACACATCCTGTGACTGTTGGAAGCAGTATGAGGCTCTGACTTCATTCCATAGGTGGCAGTCATGCCTTGAAGCATGGAGATCAGAGGACTCAAGGCAAAGGCTTGTTCATAAAGTTCTTGCTCTCAGAGAAACACTTAATTTCAAGAAGCATATTTTCCATACAAGAAGCCTGTTTAATGCACCCTCTTACCCAGTTTGCTTGATTCACAGATAGGAGATGATGAGTAGACTCAGGAATAACGGCCAAAGGCTTTGTTTGTCAGGCAATGGATCAAATGAGTGTGTGTGTGTGTGTGTGTGTGTGTGTGTGTGTGTGTGTGCGCGCGCGCGCATGCTCATGTGTATATGAGTACACATGGAGAGGGTACACTTGTATCATATATAGACATTATATGTCTTTTTTCTTTTTTTACCCTTCAAAATCTTTTCTTTTTCTTCTTTTTTTTATTTTATTAGATATTTTCTTTAGTTACATGTCATACGATATCTCCTTTCCAGTTTCCCCTCCAAAAAATCCCAAAAAACAAAAAACAAAAAAACAACAACAAGAACAAACCCCTGTTCCCTCCCCTCTTCCCCTGCTCACCACCTCACCCTCTCCTGCTTACTGGCCCTGGCATTCCCCTACACTGGGGCACAGAACCTTCACAGGGTCAAGG
>NW_022196914.1:34342893-34355146 GCF_008632895.1 Mastomys coucha | reverse complement strand
CATTGATGACCAACTTGGCCATCCTCTGCTATACACATGCTGCTGGAGCAATTAGTCCCATCATGTGTACTCTTTGGTTGATGGTTTAGTCCCTGGGGGCTCTGAGGGTACTAGCTAGTTCATATTGTTGTTTGTCCTAAGGGGCTGCAAACCCTTCAGCTCCTTGGGTCCTTTCTCTAACTCCTTCATTGGGGACCCTGTGCTCAGTTCAATGGATGGCTGTGAGCCTCTACTTCTGTATTAGTTGGGTACTGTCAGAGCCTCTCAGGAGACATGTCTTTTTTTCATTGTCATACCAAACATAGCAGAAGTTCTGGAAGTTTCTTCAGGATCCAGGATGGAGCTGGTAGGAGGTATGCGCTCCTGAATGTACGAGCAGTCTCAGGCCCATATAGACAGTCACCTGCATTTCACACACGTGTGCTTAACAGAGTATCTGTGTATGTACACATTTGTCTGTATGCATGTGTGTTTCTTGTGGGTGTGTCTTGGTAAGTGAAGCACTTATTCAGCACTTCCGGTGACAGGAAGTCAATTGGCATGAATCTTGTCACTGTCACAATGCTCATAACAATTTTCTCTTCAAGCTGGCACAGCAAGTCTGTGCTTTAGACGCCAGTGCCTTAGAAACAACCTGTCCATGCTGAAAAGACAGAGTCGCAGGTTCAAAGCAGAGGTCTAATCCTGCAAGGCGCTTATTTGTGCAGGAGCAGGCCTATGGCGACAACATCGGTGGACTTGTACTGAATGTGTCTGGGTATCCTTGTGTCTATGTGCTGGCACACACATGTGCATGTGCATATTTGTGAAGTGGAAGATCAGATAATATGTAGATATGTGTGTATGTACACTGCATATGTGTATGTGGATATAGGTTTGTGTCTGTATATATATGTGCTTACAAGTGTATGTAGGTATGGGGGCTTGTGTGTATATGATGAGAGGATGTATGTCTGTTTATGTATGTGTGCACATATATCAGTGTGTATAAATATCTTTGTGTGCTTCTCTGTACTTTCATGGGTCTGTGTGTATAAATATCTACATCTGTCAATGTGTATTTGTATATTTATTTCTGTGTGTTCCCACAGCTGTTTCTATGTGACTCTATATATTGTGTGTAGATGACTCTGTGCCTGTACATGCTTCTGTGTGTTCATGTCTCTTTATGTGTATATTTGTCTGTGTGTTCATGCTTTTATGTGTGTGGATATACCTGTATCCATGCCTTGGTGTATGTAGCTGTGCTATGTGTACATTGCTTTGCATGTGTAAATGTATCTGTGTTTGTACACGCCTATGTGTGTGTCTGGCAGGCCTGAGCTGAGCTCCAGTTGTCTCATTTCACCTGCTGGCCTCAAGCACATAATTCTGCACCATGTTAGCCATCTACTAAGATCCCCATGTTAGCCATCTACCAGGGTCCCCATGTTAGCCAGCTACCAGGGTCCCCATGTTACCCAGCTACTAAGATCCCTATGTTAGCCAGCCACCAAGATCCCCATGTTAGCCAGCCACCAGGGTCCCCATGTTAGCCAGCCACCAAGATCTCCATGTTAGCCACTCACCAGGGTCCCCATGTTAGCTACTCACCAGGGTCCCCATGTTAGCTACTCACCAGGGTCCCCATGTTAGCCACTCACCAGGGTCCCCATGCTAGCCAGCCACCAAGATTCCCATGTGGAGGTCGGAGAAGGAGTTTGCTTCTTTTTAACACATTTCAAGAGGAAATGAGAATGGCACCCAGCAGCTCTGTGCCTTGCAAACAGGCCAGGTCAACATGCACTGTCCCATGCTTCTGTATCTGAAAGGTCCCTCTTGAAGCTACTCAGCTTTGGACCAGTCCTCCTGATCCTCAACTGCTTAGACAATAGAAGGTATGGGCTGTGATCTCATTCCTCTCCAACTGTGAGCATCCTCTCTGTGTCTGACTACAGGACAAGCAATGACCACAGGAATCTCAGGATGCCACCAAATATGGGACCTGGACCTAGGACAGTGTCTCTGTGAGAGCTCTACTCTCCTTCATGCTCATGCATGCATGAAGTACAATCCTCTGTGGCTGATACTGATCCTCCTGTTAGGACAGTGTTCTGCCTGATGTGGCCAACAGGTGCTGTTCCTCTCTGGCAGAAAAATATGAGTCATTGTCAGTGAAGCATCAGGCATCTTATGGCCCAAATCTCACTGCTGTATAGACAGAAAACTCCTAAATAGTTGTCAAGGACTTTGTCCAAAGGAATACATCAGTGTTCATCCTTATATCCTCTTTCTTTCACAAACTAGCACATTGATGACAGGGGGTAGAAGGGATGGATGGAAGTGCCTGGTGGGATGGTGGCAGTCTCTGAGTGTCCTCTTGCCTTCCTCTCAGCTCAATTCACAGGTGATGCATAGAAACCTGGAAGAGCCTGGTGCTCAGAATGAAGCCACTAGGGACACGGAAAGGAATGGCAGTGCCATGCTGTTGGCCTGAATTCTTTGGAGAGCAAATTCAAATGGAAAATGTAATTAAATGTCTGTAAATAGAATAACCAATGGTGCTCCCTCTGGTGCCTGCATGCAGAGCTCTGCTGTTTGCCTAAGGAATTACCAGCAGCAGTTCTCAGACACACAGGGACTGCCACCTCCATTAAATGGCCCCTGTCCTGTAACTGGGTGTGCTGTTGCTCAGGCACACAGAGGAGACAGAGAGCACATGGACTCTACCCTTGACCAGATGGTCAGTGCTCTGGGTTTCAGATTTACCAATCACTAATCTCCCTGTGTGAGGTCGTCTGTATGGGTCTTAGCCTTGCTCTTTTCTCACCCAGATTTTTATATCAATAACTGGAGAAGGGTCGGAGTTTTCTTGAAAAGCAGTGATTTTTCAAGGACCCAGGCAGCAGGGCAGAGTTCTCCTGCAAGCTGTTCTCAGATATTGGTTAGTAGACTCATCTTGGGCTACGAGTGGCCATTTGTGGCTCACTCTTCTTGCAAATAGGATGTTAACAGGGCATTTCTCATGTGGTTTCTAGTGGTCCAGGTCAGAAAAGAAAAGATGAAACAACTGTGCATATGTGTGTGCATGCACGTGTTAATATGTGTACGCAGGATATGCAGACATTCAGGCTCCATATGCTGGTGTCAACTGACTTGCAACAGTACAGCTGTGACACCTGCTGCTTTTCTGGAGCTGAAAGGACCTGGGGGGTCACAATGAAGCACAGACAACACAGCTGCATGCTCTAGGCAAGCTGTTCTTTCTGGTGCCTTGGGCCAGGAAACCCAGTTCTAGATAAATGAAAAGCTGGTATAGAGAGGAACTCCCAAAATGAACCGGGTCCCACCAAGCATTGGGGAGGTCGAGAGCCCTAGAGTTGAGATGGGAAGAAGTCACCTTTAGGAGATATGCGCCTAATTGTGTTGGGAAATTTGAGGGATCAGGCAGTGGACTTAACCTGAACCCATGCTATGAAATAGTGATGGGAATCATGGCTTTGTGTGGTGGCTTTGCTGGGGAATGGCTGATCTCAGACTGCCAAAGCTGAGGCCTTTGCAATGAGGGCTCCTGGTGGGTTATAATTCTACTGTGTCCTGAGTATTCTGTATGGAGTGGCCAGTGCCCATGTAAAACAGTGACATCTTCTTTTTGCTTCCCCAGAACAACACTCCACCTGGTCCTGAACAGCACTCCCCACTCCATGTTGCAAGCAGAAAGGAGTAAGAAAGACTCAAAACCACCAGGTTGACCTTTAGGAAGAGGAAATGATGGAGACTTGAATATGTTTAAATATGGAACTCACACTGAGGCACTTACTTAAGGCACATCTGTTCTTTTTGTGCCTTTAGTTCAATTGTGCCACTTGCTCTCAAGAACTCAGAAACCCTTCAGTTGTCCTAAAGATCACTAGGTGGGCTGACTTAAAGGTACAGTGGGGCAAAAAGGTGATTCTGTGATGTGTGCTGGACACAGGTGATTCTGTGATGTATGCTAGACACAGGTGATCCTATGATGCATGCTGGACACAGGTGACTCTGTGACACGTGCTGAACACTGATGTGGCTTGTTTGATGTGAAGATTAAAGATAAATTAAACTTCCTGATCAAAGGACACAGCTCAGTGGCTGATGCTCAAGGTGAGGGTGACCTGCAGGCATTCAACTCCTTGGAAGTGGTGGCAGAGCTATTTCACTGCCTGCCCTCAGCCTTGATCTCTGGTTACATGGTATTCTTTGTATATTTGCCATGCAAGTGAAACCCTGAAGCCAAGGCTACAGTGCTAGTGTCTGTGGTGTCCCAGGGCTCTGTGCTCTGAATATGTTGTAGCCCAAGTCTATTGATTATTGACTAAAGTGTTGTAGGCTTGGGGAAGGTGTAGGCTCCTTGTGGGACCAAGAACCTGTGTACCCAAAGAGACAAGGATCTGTTCAGCTTCCCACCGTAGAATGTTCACTCAGACCTTTGTCAGCACACTGAGAGAAACAATACACACAGAACGGAGAAGCCTCTCTCTACTCTTGGCTGGATTTCCCCCCTAATCCTGATTTCCAAATGAATACAATCTACTCCAGAACTCTTTAATGTAATAAAAATATAGCTCAGGGTCAGGTATGAAATTAATGACACGAATTCAAAGTATTAATGCTCAGTGGGATGAAACAACTTCAATGAAGAAATAATCAAACTCCGTAACCAGAGCCAAATGGAAAAAGATAGAAGCGAGGAACAATTCCAACAGCAATCTGTTATGAAGGAAATTATGAAAACATGTATAAAATATTTATTTTTAATAAGATGAATGTCCTATTTCTTAAAACTAAAATAAGATCAGAGTGCTATTATCAAAGCAGGCGCCAGCTGCCCAGCTCCCTCTATGAGGATGGAAATGCTCGGTTACCATCTTAATTTGTGCAGCCCCATTTCCTGTCTTTTGTTCTTTTTAAGATTAAATAAATAGCAGTAAGAAAGCTCTGGAATTTTGTTCAGGGGAAGTAAAATCTATAGTGCAAGTGTTCAACTAGAAAATTCTCTCTGTGTGTACATGCACATATACATGTATATATATGTATATATATGAATGTGTTTGTATATGTAATGCATGTGTGTATGCATAAATGTGTCTGTATACAATGTGATGCACTTGTGTGTGTGCACACATGTGTGTATGTGTGCATGCACGTGTAAATGCACATTTGTGTGTCTGTATGCACAGGCACATGTATCTGTATATCTGTGTACATGTATATACACATAGATGTATATGTATATGTGTGTATGTGTGAATATGTCTGTATATGTGATGCATGTGTGTATGTGTGTACGTGTGCACGTGTGTGTATGTATGTGTGCATATATGAACCTGTGTATATGCATGGATGTATGAGTGTGAATGGGGAGATCAGAGGACAACTTCTGGTATCTCTCCTAAAGTGTCACTAGCCTTTATTTTGAGATAAGGGTCTTTCACTGGCCTATAACTTGCCAAGCAGTAAGGCTGACTAACCAGAGGGCTCTAGACACACACACATCTGACTCTCCAGAACTGGGATTATAAGAATGTGCCACTAGTGTAGCTTCTAATTATCTGAACTCTGAGTTCACACTCAGGTATTCCTGCTTGCAATGCTAATTTACTCACTGAGCCATCTCTCCAGTCTCCACCTATGACACCTGAGAACTAGATGCCAGAGCAGAGTATTTTCCTAAATCTCCTTGGAAGATGCTTCTGAGAGGAATGGTGCTGAGGGAGACAAGTGTCTCTTGGGCTGAGAAAAGTTTGGATCTGCTGACTGCAGACTCCTGAGGAGAGGAAATGATTCCTCTGGTGCCTTGCAAGGGTGTGTCGCCCGGTGAGGACCTGCCAGGGAGAACCAAGCCACATCCTCATTTCTGTGCTCAGTGTTGCTGTCCAGCAGTGAGTTTCAAGGCAGACACCGGGATGCATGCAGGAGGATGAGTGTGAGGGGATCTCTGCCAGCCTTGATCAGAGCTCTCTCTGTAGGAACCTCAAGCCCCTCATCTTCTGTCTCATGGGAGCCTTCATCAGACAGAGGCTCCTGGTTCCCATAGGTGGGAACTCTGTCTCTACCCAACACTAAGGTGCTCTAAGTCATGATGAAGGATGTTTGTTGAAAATTATTCAGTCTAGAACAATCTATAAGAACACAGTGCTCAGAAGAGTCTAAACAGGCAACATTAGAAGGAGTTAAATGAACACACTAGACCCTGAAAAGCCACTAGTGGTGTTTGGGGGGATACTCAGAATGAGTGATAAACTTGGCAATTGTATCTGTAAAGTAAGATAATGACCTCTATTTCTGTAGAAACACATTTATGTGCATTTATGATTCCAAAATGTGTTTCTGTTTCTTTTCTAAAAAAATGTTTTTTATTTAGATTAAAATATAATTGTGTTATTTCCATGTTCCTTTCCATCCTGCAAAACCCTCTCCCACCTTCCTCTCTTTCAAATTAATGGCTGCTTTTCCCACTAATTGTTGTTATATACATATATGTATATACATAAATATTCATAAATACACAAATACAGTAAATATAGCTGTAGACACAGGTGCATACAAAATGTTTCTTGTGAGAAGTAAACATGAGCTGTGTGCTCAGGATCTCTTTCTATCTTCTTTCTATACTGTTTCACCACACAATTTCTAGATTGGGTTTAGATTCATTGTTTAGCTGAAAGCTATGCATGTTCATACCTGAGTGTGTGTATATGGGCTCCAAGTGGAGACGGTCATCTTGGCATGCTCTGGGCTCTGCTGGAAGCTTTACTTTCCCAAAACTCACACAACTCCTATTTAAGAATAATTTCCCCCCCTGACCTTTGATTTTGCCCACTTTATTGCTTTTAAGTCCATGGTGCTGACTTCTTGCTGACATCTCTCTCCCATCTCTCAGTTCTGACATTTATTCTCCTTTCAACTGAAGCTTTATTTAGCATTTCTTACTTTGTGTCCTAAAGATTCTTTTAATCGTGTTGGATGCAATAGGTTTCCAGTGTGCCTTCT
Source organism: Mastomys coucha (assembly GCF_008632895.1). Classification (NCBI taxonomy): domain Eukaryota; kingdom Metazoa; phylum Chordata; class Mammalia; order Rodentia; family Muridae; genus Mastomys; species Mastomys coucha. Next base: position 34,348,138 of record NW_022196914.1, on the reverse strand, counting down.
ATATGACTTTATTTCTTAAGCGTGTGTACAATCACGAAGTTGTGTATGCGACGTGCGCACTCTCATGGATGTGCTCCTTGTTCACACAGCCACACATATGACATGTGCACTCTCACGGATGTGCTCCTTGTTCACACAGCCACACATGTGACATGTGCACTCTCACGAATGTGCTCCTTGCTCACACAGGTACATGTATGACAAGCACACTCTCATGGCTGTGGTTCTGGTTCACACTCTCACAGATCTTCAAATGGAGTACATTTGGAAATGCCCTTTGCATCTCAGAGGTGGAGACTACAGGTTCTGATTCTTGTTCTTGTTTGTTTATGTCACTTTTAACAGTTAGCCATTTAACTATCTTTAACTCCTTGGATCCGACCCAGCTGACCTCTCTGATAGTTCTCTGAGCATCCTTAGTGGCTTCCCGATTCTACACACAAGGAGGCAAGGACACTTCCTGCAGGTTTCAGGTTGTGGCTCTAAACGGTGAGGAGTTGAACCGTTTCCCCCAATAGCTCACTCTGTAAGCTCCAGGATGCAGAGAAATTTCGTGACACTGTCACATTTAATGTTCTGAATGCCAAGGCTCCCCCTAGGAGTGTTAGACTCTGTACTTCAGACTCTGCCCGAATGGCTTTCCACATACTGCGTTCTCTGCCGTCCATCTCGGTGTGGCCAGTGCCTGTCCCTCTGGCCCTCTCAGTGGTAGCAGCTTCTCTTGTCACCTGGCAGGTTCAATGACTGGCAGCAACAGAAATCTGTGTCACATTCCTCACCTGTCTGTTCATCTGTATACCAGTTCCCAAGTGGCTGATCTTGTCCAAGTGGCATCTACTTTTCCACAGAGCTCAGCACATACTGGTGCCTAGAAAATAGTAAAAACAGTATCTAGTTCATCATATGAAAGGGGAAGAAAAACAGGTGATAGATAAAGATTTTCAAATACTCTGGACAATGGAGATTACATGCTCAAATCTGTACCCCCTGTCTAAATTTACCGATGACAATTCCATCACAATTCCTAGAAGCACATGTAGACTCCTTGTCTTAGTCAGGGTTTGTATTCCTGCACAAAATGTCATGACCAAGAAGCAAGTTGGGGTGGAAAGGGTTTATTCAGCTTACATTTCCACATTGCTGCTCATCACCAAAGGAAGTCAGGAACTCACATAAGGTAAGAACCTGGAGGTAGGAGCTGATGCAGAAGTCATGGAGGGATGGTGCTTACTGTCGTGCTTCCCCTGGCTTGCTCAGCTTGCTTTATTATAGGAGCCAGCCCAGGAATGGCACCACTCACAATGGGCTCTCTCCTCTTGATCACTAATTGAGAAAATGCCTTACAGCTGGATCTCATGGAGGCATTTCCTCAAGGGAGGCTCCTTTCTCTGTGATAACTCCAGCTTGTGTCAAATGGACACATAGAACCAGCCAATACATTCACTGTCTAGCTTTGAAACAGGGGCAATTACACTGTCAGGTTCATTATTACTGGAGCAAGGGCCAGTCTGTAATTGAATTAAGTCTGGAAAAGCTGTGGTACTGAGACTCACATTCAGCTCTTGATGCCTTGATTTTTCCTATCTGTAAAACAAAACAAAAAAAAAATACTTTAGAGCCCCAGAGCCCCTGTAAAGGTGTTTGTTGCCAAGTCTGATGACCTGACCTCAATCCCTGGACCCACATGGTGGAGGAAATGGGCCGGTTCCTAAAAGTTGTCCTCTGACCACCACATGTATGTTGTGGCATGTGCACAGCCATATGTGACCATGCAAGTATACATGAATAAAACAAATTAAATAAACACACAAACAATAAAACAAAATACTAAAAAATATGGGCTGGAGAGATGTTTGTATGGCTATGAATACATGCTGCTCACAACCACATGTAACTCACATGCTGCTCACAACCACTTGTAACTCAGAACCACATGTAACTCCGGCTTCAGGGGAACCTAGTGGCTCTACCCTCTGCAGTCACCTACATGAGCCGACACCCCTCCACACATACATAATTAAAAATAAAATACATCTTTTAAAATACAAAAATTTAATTTCACCTTCACATTTGAAAAGGGGTGTTTGAGAACTATGAAGAGTCTGCACCTGAGCAGGAGGAACAGAGTGAATTCCTACCCGAAGTGCGTGGATTCCCTCAGACCATTTTCTCTCCGAGGAGTGTATGCCTTTCGCTGATCCAAGTAGTGAGGGACCAGGTGTTCAGAGGTTGATGCTTTATGGAGAGGGGGAATAGAAAAGGGATGAAGGCCATGGAGGTAACTGCATCCCTCATCAGTAGACCTGGAAAATACTTCGTGTACAGAGGGGCATGGTTCTGGGAACCCCTGCACAGCTGTAGAAAGACTCCTTCCCTGGAGGTAGGCTTTGCAGCCTGCAGCCACTATAGGGTCTTGTCTAAGATGTCCTGGGATTGATTCCCATTCACTGTACCCAACTGTGAGTATAGAAACATGAGATAAATATCCCAGCATTTCCTATGATGTGACTGTGTAAATGCTACACAATATAATGAATATTATTATATTATAAATATTTAGGAAACTAGGGTGCTGACCACACTCCTCACAGGGTACTTTTCTATTTGGCTGAATCATGATTTGCCTCCCCAAAGTCTCTCCAGAGGCATTCTTTACAGGCGATCCCAGCAGTAGTCCCTCTACTTAACCAAAGTAGTCATTGGGTCCCTTTAGACATGACTTCCTCACTGCAAAGTCTCCTAAATTACTTCTTACCAATGGTATCATCCCTGATGGATAAAGGGCACGGGAAGTGAGGCACAGAGCCTGGAATTTTTACAGGAATTAACCATTCTATCCCAAGGGCCAGAATGCTGCTCTTGAACCCACAGGGCAAGTGTTGTGTCAATCCAGCCACAGCGCCACAAAGCCTTTTAGCTGTCTGTCAAAGGCCTTGAGGTGTCCATGTAAGCCTGTTTTCATACTTTCCCTGAATCTGTTTGCCTAAGTATCCCTTAATTGCCTTAAAATCCCTGTGGATAAGCCCTGAGACCTTAAGGCTTCAAACACTTCTCCACACAGGCACCCCAGTGCCTCCAGTCCTGTCTACATGAACATTGCTCAGCTCATAGTCAACCAGAGGTCACTGAAAGCCCAGAGCAGCTGGTCTGCTGGTGTGGAGGATGAAGCTGGTGTCATTTCTGTGAGATCCAGATGAGCAGGACTGAACAGGCCTTTTAGGCATCTTTAGCCAGACATTGCTTTCCTCCCAGCTCTGCTTGTTCCTACCTTCAGTCAGACAGGTTCAATTTCCTATGGGAGGGAAGAAGCTGCCTCCAGGATGGAAGGGGTGAGGAGAGAGAAGCATCTGATATGCTCAGAGCCCATGGAAGCAGGTGCAGGGCTGAAGAGCAGAGATATGGAGCAGATGCCCAGATTCCTGGGCCCTCTGCTAAGTCCCTTCCACAGCCACAGGGAGTCTGGGATGAGCCTTGGAGTCTGGGCTGTGGCTCACATCATTTTCTTCTTACTCTTTCTTCTTCCCTCCCCTTAAAATACTATGTTTTGGAGATGTTCACCTTTGGACAGGGGAGCTGGGGGTAGTGGTCTCACTAGACTTTTGCCACCACCACAGAATAAACCTTCCTTTCAGATAACATCAGATACCATCGTGGGTTGGGTCTGGCTGCCAATCTATAATGTTCCCAGCCATGATTAATCTGATAAATAATAAATATATCAATCTAGTCCTTTAGACAAGGACAAATTCTTAGCAGCAGGGAGGCATCAGGCCTCTTTTACAGCCGCCTGTAGTGCTGGGATTAATTATTTAATGCTTAATTCTTCGGGAAATGAGAAAGTTTTGATTAATGCTGTCCAGTGTCGTTCCTTGCTTGTTTGATATGTGTCAGATAATTTTTCCTCGGTAGTCACTCTGAAGAAGCCAGAGGCGACTGTCATGGGGCTCAGACACCAAATTGCCAGAGATTAATTGAAATGAAAATTTAGAGAGTGTCACCAGAAGTTGAGCCTGAGGTAACCTTTCTGGGTTAAATTGGGTTCCATTGGCGCTGGCCTCACTGTGTCCTTATACAAAACAGAGCTAGGAAAACCCACTTTGGGCTCCAGTTTTCTTCCAACTCCCAGGCTGGCCAGATTGAAACAGTTTGTTGGTAGGTATTAGTCAGTAGATATGTGTCACTTTAAATCCGGTCTGGTATCAAGGTTTTCTGTGTGAGTGAGTGAGTGTGTGTGTGTGAGTATGTGTGTGTCCATGTAGAGGCCACAATACAACTTTGGTTGTAATTCCTTTCATACCACCCAACCTGTTTCTTGAGGCAGGGTCTCTTGCTGGTTGGAAACTCTCAAGACAGAGTCTGTTATGGTCACAGGGCCACTGTCCAGAGCATTTGCTCTGCAGAGTTTAGATAAGTCCTTCCTATCCCCACTCATTACAGAAATAACTTCCTGCTCTTCATCTGTCCAGTGATGGTCACTTTGCATTGCTCTGATTCAAAATCCCAAGTGATAGATACAGCTTCAGCATAGCTTTCCCTAAAACTCAGGGATCACTGTGGACGAGGAGCCAAAAAGGGTATTTAAGAGCTGGAAGAGCAGGGAGTTTGCTGTGAGGCTTTGTATCCTGGAAATGTCAGAAATTCCGCTCACGAAGTCTTACGAATATGGCTGCCTAAGGATGAAACTAATAGATCTGCTAGGATAGAAGTTGGGGGCAGGGCTCACATGGTCTCAACACTAGAGAAGAGTTAGAGGCAACTAAGGAAATCTAAGAATTATAGAGATTGTTTTCCCCGGGAAGAGCACATCAACTGGTTATCCAACTCTTAATGGTTAATATCCTTGAAAACACACACACACACACACACACACACACACACACACACACAGACTGAACAGGTTATATATTTTTTATTAGATATTTTCTTTATTTACATGTCATATGATTTCTCCTTTCCCAGTTTCCCCTCCAAAAAACAAACAGACAAACAAAAACAAGAACAAACCCCTTTTGACTCCTCCCTCCCCATGCTTGCCACCCTACCCTCTCCCACTTATTGACTCTGGCATTCCCCTGCACTGGGGCACAGAACCTTCACTGGGCCAAGGGCCTCTCCTCCCATTGATGATCGACTTTGTAATCCTCTAGTATACACATGCTGCCAGAACAATCAGTCCTGCCATGTATAGTCCTTGGTTGGTGGTTGAGTCCCTGGGAGCTCTGAGGGTACTAGTTAGTTCATATTG
>NW_022196914.1:34328092-34342003 GCF_008632895.1 Mastomys coucha | reverse complement strand
TTCTGGAGGAATTGCCAAACTGATTTCCAGAGTGGTTGTACCAGCTTGCAATCCCACCAGCAATGAAGTGGTTGAACTGGTTATATTTATGTGTTTATAAATATACACACATATTTTAAAGGAGCCATCAATTTAAAAGAGAGTAGGAGAGAAGTATATGGGAGGATTTTAAAGGAGAAAAGGGAAGGGGGAAATGATGTGCTTATGATATGCTCTCAAAACAAGAAAAGATATTAAAATAGACTCTACATAGATTATATCAAATCTAGATTAGGAGTTTTAGCCTGAGGAGTTCTAGCCTGAGCCTGGAAAGTGGGATCTCGTGACAGGAAAGAGGCTGGTGGAGGGGGAGTGTGTGAGGCTTCTGGAGTTGAGATGAGTGTGTTCTGCCACCCACTCAGGGAAGCCGTGGCAGTTAGTGCTCAATAAAACTTTGAGGCTAGTCTCTGTTTTCAGAGAAGAATGGTCTGAGGCACACTCACTGCACATGGCTGAGCCTCCTGTTTGCTCAGGCAAATGTCTATTCTCACAGTTGGGAAGCATATCTGCAGCCCCACCTCTAGTCATCCTCTCCTGAGTGCATGACGTCCCTCACCTCAAACACCTCCCAAGAAAAGCATCTCTGCTCCTAGCACCTTCTCTCCAGCTGATGCTGGGTAGATGTATCCACTTCACAGGTGAAGAGAGTACTCTGAGAGATGATGAGCATGCCTGAATGTAAGAAGTCAGGGTGTGAACTGGGGCTTGGTGCCAGAGCCATACCTTCTCTATCCTGAGAAGTCACAAGGATGGACCAGAACCAGCAGGCTGTTTTTGTGTGGTTCAAAGAGGTTCTGGATATGCTACCAGCATCAATACAGGAGTACTTAAAATTTGATAGAAAACAAACTAAAAACCAATTCTTCCCAGGAGGAACACAAATGTGACTCCTTTTCACATTTGTTTTAATGGACTGAGAAGGTGGCAGTGTAATCAAGGGAGAGGGAGACAGAATGAGTTTCCCAGGCATGTTGAAAAGTTCTGGGAGTCCCTGCCCTCTTCCCCATTCTGCCTTGAATGTAGGGAGAAAGAGCTTGGTTGGGGGAAAGATGACAGGGAAGCCAATCATTTCTGGATGACTCTTGTCTTTTTCCAAGCTGCCCCTGGAGAGACAGAACTGGCTAGGTCTAAGGGTCCCATGTCTCTTAGGCTCCACCCAACCCTGGGAATATCAGAAGGGTAGAGGGATGCCTCTTCAGGCAGGTAACAAGAGGCTTCCCATGAAGCACACTCAGTTCCAGTCTCCCCTCTACACTTAGGACAATCCCCACTGGCTGGTGCTGACTCGAACAGTTCCACATTCCATAGAAGCAGATCTGAGGTGAGGACAATCTCCCAGTGTGTGTCTGCAGACCTCTGATCCTCATGTATGGATGGGATAGAACCATGTTAAACACAAGATTCAAGATGCCACTAACTTACAACATGGAATTAACTTCAAATTCATTCAGTCTCCCAGCTTGTGTGGCTTACTCCAGGGCATTTGGCCATTCAAGCTGATCACATTCCTGAAGGACCCCCTGATGCCAGGGATCTTGGGTCTCAGGACAGCAGAGAATCAAGGCTGTGTGGAAGAGGCATGAAGCCCACACCCCTCAGAGGCTCTCACCAGGGAATCTATATTTTGTCTGCTTTCTTCTTGAACCTATTTGCATTTTAAATAATTAAAACATTAAAACTGAAAAATTTATAAATGAGTGTTGCTAAGAGAATCCTGCCTGGCAGACAATAGAAAAGGAATTTTTACCCCACTAGGGCTATGTTAATGTCTTATTTGTCAGTCTCCCTGAGGGGTATCTGCTGGCGCAGCTGCCCTTGCAGCTTCTGGGTGCACAAGTGGGTTCACGAAGCACACAGCCCAGTGGACGTAGTTGCTTCCCACAATCATGCTCCACACAGACACAAAGACACAGCCACCTGCATGACTGTCAGGCTTGAACCTCTTTCAACTGGTGATTGTTTGGGGACCCTATCTGGGGTGTGTCGACCCATTATAGGGCTTACACCAACAAAACCTTGCCTGTTCGTAGAATCACTCAGGTTCCTCACTCTGCTCCCACCCAGCACACATCTTAAACTTCAGTTGTGTGTATGTGTGTGTGTTTGGGGGGAGTGACAGGCGCTTGGTCCAGCGTGGTGGCTCTGCCTGGTTGTAACAAGCGTCGGGACATTAGGAGCCACAAAAGCCGGGTTGGCCAGATCATCAATCACCAGGCTGACAGTTGCCTTCAGTTTGTTTGTTCCACTCTGCATAATAAGTGATTGGATCAGGTTTAATTAGATATTGGGTGATCAATCATTGCCAACGAGGCCACTCAGCTTGGGATCTTGATGCTGCAAGGAGAAAGGAGAGGAAAAAAACCCCTGAAAATCTCATCTCGTGTGCATAAATACTCAGGCCCATGAGCACACACCGTGGTGTGTGACGAGAGAGGTATAGAGATGTCTGCAAGACGCAGGGAAGAGAATAATTCACATCTGTGCCACTGCTTGCCAGACAGTACCGCTGACATTTTACTTTCGCTGCATAATTACTTTTCAATATAATATAATATGCAGACCTGAGGGTGGAGGAGAAGCAATTAGATTACACATTGAGCCTTCTTCCTGTCCTGGGAACTGACCAGAAACTGTCCTTCAGAGAAGAATCCCACGTGTTGAGGCTCAGACCATGCATGGGGTCACAGGCTTGGGGGCCACTATTTGCAGCAGGGACCTCTGCAGACCCCAGCATACATCTTGGCTATCCACTGAGGCTTTGAGGTAGTAGTGGCTTCCAGCTTCTATGTAACTATGCAGCTCAGTAAAGCTACAGAAGTAATTGACCTCTGTGGTGGGTTATTTGTTTATTTATTTATTTAGAGTCTCATTTAACCTTGTGGACAGAAGTAACAGGGAGCATCATCACATTCATTATGGAGAGGTCAAGGGTCATGTCACTGCTTGTCTGCATCTTGCTACACACAAAGGCACCGGGTCCAAGATGGGCTAGTGGACTTTGTGTGTTCATTAAAGGTCAACAGGCACACTCCTGCAGTCCTCCTTCATTGTTCTGTCTCACCTCCAAGACCTTGCTTGTGGTGTGAAACAGAAACATGCCTTCTTTCTCTGTCCATGAATTCTATGCCCAAAAGACCTGGACAGGCCAAGCTCCTGGAGGCACAAACCCCTCTGTGTTCCTGGTAAGGGCCATAAGGTTTATCTTTCTGTCTGGCCATACTGGGGTTAGAGCCATCTACTGAGTGCAAGGTATCACCCTCCATCTGGAAGACAGGTTCTGACATGTCATAGATCAATCAACAATTCTGTGGAACTTCCTGAGTAAGAAGGGGAAGGGTGAGTGGTCTGATGGATGGATGGATGGATGGATGGATGGATGGATGGATGGATGGATGGATGGATGGCTAGAGTAATGGGTGGGTGACAAGATATATTGGTATGTGTGTGGAAAGGTTATGGATGAATGGATAGAGATATTGACAGATTGAAAGGCAAGGGTAAATGGGTAATGCAGTAAATGGAGGAATAAGTAGATGGACAGGTGGTTGGAAGGGTGGATGAGTAGAAGGATAGAAGAAAGGATGAGGGAGAGGGTAGGTGAAAGTATAAAAAATTAAATAGATGAATCTAAGGAAGGAAGGAAGGAAGGATGGAGGATGGATGGATGGATGGATGGATGAGTGCATAGATGGATGGATGGATGGATGGATGGATGGATGGATGGGTGAATGGATAGAGCAAGAAAAACTGGATGAGAGTATGGTAGATGAACAAACTCTACTAGATTTGGGAAGCTCAGTTCAGCATCCTTGGATATATTAACCATGAACGAATGCTTCAGCTGGCATAGGAGTCCATGCCTAATAGAGTGATATATTACCCAATACCAGGAATGTTTTCTTCCACTACAGAAAGCCAAGAGAGAAGCAGGTGCCCTTATAATATAATTGTGGAATAATATCTGGTTCAAGTTGTTTGTGTTCTCACCACAGAAGATAGGAAGAGATGTGTGTATTTCATTGAGTAGGTGGCATAAATCAGGTGCACACTTGAGGCACACACTGCAGAGTCCAAGAAGTATCAGGATTTCCTTGGGAAATTACTGCTGGACAAGTGAGTAACATTCTCACTGTCTATAGCAGGATATGCAACATTTATACTCCTTCTGGGAGCTCAGGGGTATTCAACAACCTAATATGTGCCTGACCTGCCCATCCTCCTTCCATGAAGAAAGTATGAGTTATAAACTAACTCATCTGATGTGTGATTGTATGATAGTACAAGGATACTTGTGCAGAGCAGATGCACAGGGTTGTGTGTGGTTTGGTGGCTGCCCCTGAGGGAATAGGGGCATCAGACATGCAACAGGCCAGGAGGGCAGGAGCTGGTGTCTGCTGGGCTCTTCTGTCCAGGAGCTGTGAAGATGGTTCAGTATGATACCACCAGAGAGAAGTCTGGCCTGTCCTCTGCAAACATCCTGCTCTCAGCTCGCTACAGATTTTTGGTTTCTTCTCAGGATATGCTTGATATTGAAATGCAACAAACAACCTTAGCAGAGACAGCATTTGTCTACTTGTTCCAATTTGTCTTTGGTTTTCCTTCTCTGTCCATGCAGATGAAGAGTACTCTCTACATTAAAGTTCATTTCCATTAATTCTAGATCAGGCTTGAAGCCTGTTCTCTAGTCTCAAGGCTGGTAATTTCTTGTTTCTTCCTTCCTTCCTTCCTTCCTTTCTTTCTTTCTTTCTTTCTTTCTTTCTTTCTTTCTTTCTTTCTTTCTTTCTCTTTTTTCCTTTCTCTCTCCCTCTTTCTTCTTCTTCTTCTTCTTCCCCTTCTCCTCCTCCTCCTCCTTCTTCTTCTTTTCTTTCTCCCATCCCCCTCCCTCCCTCCTCCTGCTTCTCCTCCTTCTCCTCCTGCTCCTCCTCCTTCTCCTCCTCCTCCTTCTTTCTTCTTCTTCTTCTTCTTCTTCTTCTTCTTCTTCTTCTTCTTCTTCTTCTTCTTCTTTGTCTTCTTCTTCTCATCATTGTCCTCTTCCCTTTCCTCCTCCTCCTTCCTCCTCCTTCTCTTTCTCCTCCACCTCTTCCTCCTCTCCTCCTCCTCCTTTGCTGTGGAGTAATGTCAAAGGTACTGAGAGCTGAGAGGCCCTGTGCTTTTACAAGGAGTTACAAGATCCTTTATTGTCCTGATATGTTGAACCCATCATTCTTCAGGCTTCGGTTTGTAATTTACACAGTGAGATAGAACTAGAGGTGCAGTATGTTGAGAGAGAGGAGCTGTAAATTGGAGGGTCTTCTGCTAACTAGCCTTTGACTTTGTTGAAATGAAGACCTTTACTCTTTCCTGCAGAATACTATGCCCAGTGCCTACCTTGTTTATTTTACCTTCCTTACTGTCCTAAGACTTGACCTTGCATGATGATGTACTGCCTTCAGTTAGGGTTAGCTGAGAGTGGTGTGTGATGGAGTAACTCATCAGGAAATGATAGAATGTGATGTGATGTGATGTGGTGTGTGCATGTGTGTGTGTGTGTGTGTGTGTGTGTGTGTGTGTGTTGCTATCACAGTGGGAACCACTCTGTAGCAGAACAACAAGGAAGTTGCAGCACCCATGTGCCATAGCACCTATGCACAGCTGGATCAGGATACAGCAATAATGTCTCAAGATATTATGTTCCCCATGATCCTAGGGGGGTCAGGTCCAACCAGGGAGGGCATCATGGGGGAGTGGTATATATCCCTGTGACTGAGTACCAGGCTGATGGACTGAGTGACAGCAGGTGCAGGATTGCCATGGAAGTACCTGTTGCAAGACATCCAGATGGTCTACATCCAACAGGAATATCCATGGCATCAAACACACTGTGTGAGAGGAACTTGCTGAAGTATGTCCACACTACCCACCACTTCCATGCTATGACTCCAGTAGCCACTGGGGAGGGCTCCTAGGCAAGTGAGCCTTGACTAGGATTTCAGTAAGAACAAAACCACTTGCTGCATTAGAGTAATGGCATTTTGGGGGCCACACATCTATGGCAAGAGAAATGGGTTTGTCAGATCCTGCAGAGGATACCTTTGCCTAAAGTGGAGGATACCACCCAGAGATGGAAGGCCAGAGAAGGGAGTTTCCCAAGCAGAGACACCTACAGGGCTGACCTGTGGGTCCTTTGCTTACTGAGGAGCAGAGCCCAGTGGTGTCTTAAGAGGGATCTCAACTAGAAGAGAGAGATGGGAGGATGCAGGTGAGCATGTAGGCTTGGGTTGAGATACCTTGAGCAAGATAGATACTCTATCAATTCATGGATTGAATAAAGAAAAGAATCCAGAGCCCTAAGATCATCCAACACTATAGCTGAGACTCAATCTCTAAACTCAGCATGGGCCTATGCCTCAAAGAGGGTTTTAAAAGCTAGGCTTAGACATATAGTTCCAAAGTTCTGTTACTTGTAGAGTGTTCTGGTGGTTCAGATCCAATATAAAAGGTGGAAAGAAAGCAACTGAAGAGTAACCAGGTGATCAGATGCTGTGGTCCCTGGGAGTTTAGCATTGAAATTTGCCTCCACCCAAGTCTTGCTCTTATTCATGTGACCCACCTGTTCTGACGTATGTGGATTTGTAGCAACTGAGAAGCAAGCCCATGAGAAGTCTTACTTGTGCTTGCTTTCTCTGCAGCCCTCCACCACCTCTATTTGTCCAGACACACAATTCGATGAGACAATAGCACAGCAGGAATGTTCATACACCACATCCATGCATGAGTTTACATTCAGTACAGTATGTGTACATAGTCACCAAAAAATAAAGAAAAATTGCTTTTGAGTAACTGTAGATTATGATAGTTTTAAATTATATGTCTTCTCTCTGCCTCCCACTGGGTCTCCAGTGAAGACATAACAGGAAATGTCATAATCAGAAAGTGTAATTGGTTCTACAGTTTTAACAGTTCACACAAATTGTTAGATATCACCAGTTTACTGCATTTCTATGTGTTTACAGCACATTCTCTTCTTTTAAAATTTTATTACATCATTTATGTGGGGAAGGGCAATATACGCGTGCCAAGGCACATATGTGGAGGTCAGGCAGTTTGTGGGAGTTGCTTTTCTTCTACCAACCTGGGTCCCAGAATTGAACTCAGGTTGTCAAGCTTGGCAGCAGTCTACCTACTGAACCAGCTCACTGTGTTTGCTCTTGTACACATGTATGCATGCACAGGTAAATATGAGTATGTGGTTAGTTGTGGGAATATGTACCTGTGTGTATTTGGCTTGAACAGCTTATCTCCACATGTAGCTCCTGTCTCACTCCAATGAAAGGATTGATTCTTTGGCATTTAGAGCACACTCTTATTCTTACAGCCTTATCCTGGCCTTGGGTCACACTAATGCTCCTGCTTTGTGTCCACCATTTCCTGAATGTCCTCTGGGCATTCAGAGTGGCAGGTGGGTGGGCCTTCTTCTGTGCTGTGTTGAGTCCATCTTGAGTGACATCTGAGGTCTTCTTTCCCCATGTGCCATAGGAACTCATATGTCCTTAGCCGTTGGGAAGACTTTAGGTCATTTCCACCTTGGGGTTGTTAAGACCCAGCTGCCTAGGTGTTCCCTTGCAGGTCTCATCTGATTGCAGGTTTTTCTTTCTGGCTGCAGACCTGGTCACAGGGGTTGCCTATCACTAGTACCCTGAGGCCTGCTACATATACTACTGTGGGGGCCAGGTCCTTTCTGCCTCTCACATCAGCAAGCATTCTTGGTCTTTCCACTACTCACACATGAATTTGTCACTCTTTTGTGTGGTTGCTTAAATGGTTTTTACCATTAATAGTTTTTTTAAAAATGAAAATTATTTATACCTGTACATTTGGACAGCACTTTAAAGGGAAAATACTAGAGAATCCCAAGGAAGCCTTACTTTAGAGTTCGGGCCTCTTGTGTGACTGTCTTCATCCTGTAGTGTATTCACCTGGGATAGAGGAAGGGTCCTATTTTAAGGGGTAGGGATGCCTCAAGATGTTGCTCAGGTATCTGTTGAATTCTTATACTACATGGAGCTAAAACCTGTGACAGGGAGAGAGCCAGAATGGCAGGGCCCTGGCACTTATCTGTATTTGTCTTACACCCAGAGGGGCATCCCTGGAGTCTAAAAAATTCTATGCCATGTGTACTTCAAAGACCCGAGGAGAAAAGATGTCCTTCTTCAGATCACACTGGGCTGCTATCACTACACAGGTGTCCTTCTTTCTGGAATGACTATGACATGGTGTCACAGGATATAGATGCCTTCACAGCCCATTGATGGTTTGTTTCATCTGATTGTGGACATTCCACAGACTAGGGAGAGTCTCCTAAGATGAATTTTCCTTTCCATTGATAGATAGAGACAGGGGTCTCCCAGCTAGGTCATCCATGAAGGAGAAGGAGCTGGCCTGCTGAGGAGAAAGCTCGCCTTCTCGTTTCACCCATAGGCATTGGGACCTTCTGAGTAGCCACCAGCCACTATCTGCCCAGGGTGAAATATAGCAAATGACATCATGTTCTTCTTGTTTTACAGGGATAGTCATTAAACAGAAGGAAGGGCACCATGAGGCCCAGAAGGCTCCTTGTTTACTGCTGATACCAGGGAGGGACTTGTTCTCAGCTTATCAAGAACAGTATCATTTGTGTTTATTCTTCAAACCTGCTAAGCAGACTCTGAAGCCTGAGCCAGGGACAGTTTGCCAAATACAACCAAACGGCCTTAGGGAATATGTACTGGCTACAGGGTGGTCTTTGGAAGGGATTCAAGAAAGACATCACTCTCTGTTTGTGGAGGGGATGGACCTGCACTTTTGAGAGCTGTCTGCTCTGAGCCCACTTGGGAAAGAAACTGCAGGTAAGAAAGGACATAAGTCTGTCCACAGTGTTTGGAATTGCTGCTTTTTTCTTCAATATGATATTGATGTGAGCAGCTCAGCCATGCCAAACAAACTCTCTCCACAAAGAGTCTGCAGGTTGGAAAAAGGCTCATCCACTTGGGCAGGAGCACTCAGGTAGAATGTGTTTCAGGAGCCATCACTGCCAGCACAGCTTTCTGAAAGATGGGTGGCTGCTTCTGAGAGTTCATGAATGTTTACTAAGCAACTTTTCTGCAGACTTACAGGAAGGAGCAGCTGTGCAGGTGCAGGATCTGCAGCTGGCTCTTGGTGACACTGGGTGGTGTTTCTTGGGACAACTGATCTATGGGAACTTTGCTGTAGGAGCTTAGAAACCCTGGCCACACTAGGATATCATCAGCATGAGACAGAACATTCCAGTCACTTTGAGTCCTGCCTAGTCCTTTGCTCTCTTCTCTCATCCCAGTACCAGCGAAAAGGAGATGATCAGGCAAGACATTCTTACATATTCTTTAGATGCCTTTGTTCCAGACAGGAAGATTGCTGTGTTGAGCCTTCCATGGTTAGCTCTAGAAAACTGCCCACCACAAATGGGGGGAGGAGGCTTAGTTATGGAAGTCACCAGACTATCACTTAGAGAAAACTCCAGGTAAATTAAATAACAGAATTTAATTCAATTAAATTTATTGATCGCGTAGCCCTAAGTGCTGAGAGAGGTTCAGAGAGCTCCACCCAGCAACTCCAGTGGATGGTGTAGTCTTATGCCATGTCAGTCTGTTTGTCTCTCCAGCTCAGAATGACTCAGCTCCCTCTGTAGCTGGCTAGAGATGACTACTGTGATTGGCTGGAATGTGGCTGCTGTAACTGGTTTAGAAGAGATCAACTCCTATGACCTGATCCCATCTTCTAGCTGTCTGGAACTGGACTCCTGTGACTGGCAGGCACTTAACTGTTTATCCCAAGCACTTACTTTGAAGTTAGGATTCCTTTGTTTATATCCCAACTCTGTGACACATGGAGGCAGTGTTGGGCCACATTTGACTTAGGTGGTAAGGCTAGTCACCATCTGCCCTTTCTCATACTACCTGTCCTTCTCAGACCAACCTGACCTGGTGAGAATTTTCAGTAAACCTATCTTAAGCTTTTCTTGATTCCTGAATCCCTCAGAAGAGAATAGGAAACCCTGGTCTGTTGCCCTGAATTCTACTGATTTGTCAGGTAAAAAGGACATTCCCAGAAAGGTGCCAGCAGAGAAGAGGGCAGAGTGGCCAACTTGCCTAGGGTTTTCAGGGCCCTCTAAGGTGTCCACACCAGGCTATCTGAGTACAGTGTTAAACTCAAGTTTTGAGAGCCAAATGAGATCACAGAGATCACTGCTTATGAGATGAAATAGAGTTTTGGAGAGATTGCTTGGGTTGTGGATGGGCGAGAACTTTGTGGTGAGGATTTTGGACATGCTTCTGTGGCCAAAGATTCAAATACATTAGTCCATCCAGCCCAACAAGGATCCAGGGAGTGGGGCCTTGGGGTTACAGCAGAAATGCCTCCCATAGTCATACCTCCCAGCTTCTCTTTCCCTTCTCTGGATAGCAAAGAAGTTCAAGAAGTCATAAAACCAGAGCATCGATGGAAGCTTCCAGATGTGCAGGAGGCCTCAGTGTTCCAGATGCTCAGGAGGCCTTTCTGTGGCCAGCCACAGACACCCACACAGAGAGTGACAGCTGAACACAAGGTGGGACCACAGGTACCTAGGGCTCCGCAGCCAGCCCTACTGCTCCCCCTGGGGACCTGCAGTTGTGTGGGTCACATAGAACACTGGGTGGCCACCAGACTTGTGTTTCCTAGGAATAATCAGTCTCCATGCATGTGGTTTCTGCATGTGCAGATTCCACTGGCCACAGATGGAAAATACCAAGAAAACAGCCCTGCATTTTCCTGAGTGTCCTAATGCAGGTAGGATGGTGTCAGTCCCAAGTCACATGGGTCAGCAGGTCCTGGTGTTCAGGAGACCCACTCATAGCAAGGCAGCTGATCTTGGTCAGTGTAACTGCAGCTATGTCTGCCTACAGATAACTCAGGTGCAAAGAGCTTGCTCATCAGGGAGGCCTCCTGAATGAAACAGAGTCTGTTCCATGCTGGAAGAAGCCTTGCCTGTCAAGTTTGACATGAAGGCAGTTGCTATGTGCTCAGGGCACTGGACAATTGTCCCCTGGGTGACTATCTTCTGCCTTTCTGGATAGGCGCCTTTAAATGTCACAGTTGAGGGACCATGGTCATTTTCTGTGGCAACAAGGAGAAGAAAAGCCTTGGGAATTGGAGTTGGGCCAGGGAACTGGTGTTTTCTTGCTGTACTATGGGAATAAAATGGCATTAAAGACCCTGGCCTTTTGGTGAGAGAGAGAGAGAGAGACCTCTGTACCTGCTGTGGAGGCTTTCAAACTCTTCATTTCAATTCTGTATTAGTCAAAGCTTTAGGAGTTAGTCCAGGGACAGGGACAAGGCAAGGCAGAAGGGCAATAAATAATATCTCTTGACCTTGGAGGAGGCATCCCCAGGTCCTGTCCATACTGTACCTTCACCTGATACCATGAGGGGATGCCAGAGAAATCAGAGGTGACTCAAGAACACTGTAGCTTGCTGTTGTCTTTGCCTCATTTCAGTGATTGACTTGTTGAATGTAGCCACTGAAAACACTCTAAATCTGTGGAGAAGGAAGCACTCCTCTTCATTTGATGTGCTCCCTCTGTCTGGTTTTATCAGTAAGGCCACAGAGAGTCCAACAGTGAACTGTGTGGTTCACTGTTAATGCAGGTAGGAATACGGACCTCAACGGCTCATGGTTTTTATTTACTCCACTGGAGGAGTGAAGTGGAGGGCACATGACTTGGTTCCCCCTCCATCCTGAAGGGACAAATGCTGGCTGAGTCTGAATGTAAGCTGCTGCACTTTAAATGTCAACTTTTATATTGCATGATTGTCTCAGGACTTTTTACATAAAATGCAAATGTATGCTCTTTGTATCAGGGTGGGAAGCCTCCTATGTGTATTCAACCCAAGGTGTGCTCTCCTTTCTGGGTCTTCTGTATGCTGTGATTTGAGATGCCACATAGCTTTCAATGTAAGACATTGTGGGTACATGCAGGTGAGTATTTGGTAACTACAACAACTTGCAAACCATTCTATATAGGAGAAGCATTTTGAAGCATCTCACCATCTCCTAGGCTGTCTTTATTTATATGGCAATATTTAGGGGATCACTTCATTTGCCTTCCCTTCTCCAGATACACTAAATCTGTTTTCAAGCAGAACTTTTACTTTGTATGTGCTGTGACTCAGGGTGACCCTGTGCCTTTCCTAGCTATCCAATGCCCTGGGGACATTAGCGTCCAGGGCACACCTGGCAAGATAATGAAGTGTCACTTAAGCAAACTGGACAACCAGAGCTTCCCTTCCAGTGTATTAAACCTAGGGCAATAGTGGTCAGGATTCTGTATTGCCCATCTGTGAAAAAACTCTCTGTCTACCATGAAGGAAAGGGTGCATTCTGATATACAGAGACCACCATACGTGTGGCTGGTGGTCCAGGGGCCCTGTGGAACTTCTCTGATCCTCCTTTCTGTAGTCAGCTTTCTCAGGCCAAATGAGTTGCCTGATCCCAGCTGGAGAAGGTTCCCAGCCATACTTTAGTTAAATGTCACCTCTTCCTACTGCTGCTCTGAGCATTTCTACCATCAGAGAGATATTCACATGGGTCACATCCTCAAGAGTGGCTGGGATCAGAATCATTACAGAAAGTCACTGTGGCCCTTGGGACAAACAAGAAGGAAGACCATTTATGTGAGAACACTATCCAGGCATAAGTCTGGACTCGGCAATGGTCACATGGATCCAGGCAGATGTGGGAGCAGATGGAAGTTCACAAGAAGAGCTTGATAAGGTACTGGGAGTGGAGGAAAAATCTATTCTGGATGTGGAAGGAGGGATAGTTTTACTGCTGTAAACAGACACCATGACCAAGGCAACCCTTACAAGAACAACATTCAATTGGGGCTTACAGGTTTAGAGGTTCAGTCTATTATTATCAAGGGGGAAACATGGCAGCATTCAGGCTGGTATGGTACGGGGGAGCTGAGAATTCTATATGTTCATCTGAAGGCTACTAGAGACTGAGTTCCAGGCAGCTAAGACAAGAGTCTTAAAGTCCATGCCCACAGTGACACACTTCCTCCAACAAGGCCACATCTACTCTAATAAGGCCACATCTCCAAATAGTGCCACTCCCTGGGGCAAGAATATTTAAACCAACACAAAAAGAGATGAAGAGTCACCATGTCAAGGGCATTGACTCCATGCCTGCTTAATACTGAGACACATTAACCTAACAACATCTATAACTATGTACACATGTGCACAAGGCCTGTACAGGTAGGAGGCTATACACAGCATAAATGCATGTATAATAGTCATGGCATGCATGGCAAGGAAGGAAGTTTACGTGCCAATGAAATGTGATGTATGATCCATGAAATAAGATTGGCTCTGTGAATCTGAATACCTGGACCCATAACGTCCCTCTGGGTTTTAGGTTCAGGTGAATACCTGGGCTTTGAGATGCCACTACAGATTTGAGAGCAGCTGTGGGGTCCAGAGAATAAGAGGTAGCAGTGACATCCTGGCATTGTATGATGGTCCCATCTGGGTCCTGGCTTATTGCATTGAGCAACCAACTTGATGACCCAGGATCCTGCATCTCAGGCATCTGTTCATGTGTACAAAGAAAAGACAGTGGAGGAAGAATTTGATGGTGGGAAGCATTTGTGAACTCATCATAGTTTTTGACAGGAGAATTGAGTGTGGTAGCCATGTCTTTAGTCACCTTATGGATGCCATAGTCTAGAGGATGAAAAGGCCAAGATGTAGGAGTTCTTGAGACCAGGATGGAGTCTGCAGCTTTGGTTAGTGGCACTGTGTCTGATTGTGTGTGGTGTGTGTGTGTGTGTGTGTGTG
>NW_022196914.1:34317669-34327942 GCF_008632895.1 Mastomys coucha | reverse complement strand
GAGAGAGAGAGAGAGAGAGAGAGAGAGAGAGAGAAAGAATTCATGCTGGGAGCAGAGTACTGCAAACAGCTTGAATTCAGGGTAACAGGTCACCACACGCTGCTTAAGAAAGGGATCAGGGACAAGTAATGCTCTCTGGGTAGAGCACACAAGTCTCTATGGGGACCAGTGACTCCCCAACAGTCCCCAAACCTGGAGGACACTGCTTTCTCCCTAGTCTGATATACATACATGTTCAATGATAAGGTCATACTGGGTTGCTGCAGAAAACAATTTCACCTCTTAGTTTCTTCCCCTTCTTTCTCCCTTCCCCTTTTTCTTCCTTCCTTCCTTCTTCCCTTCCTTCTTTTCTTTCCTTCCTTCTTTTCTCTTCTTTCTTCCTCCCTTTTCCTTTCTTCCTTTCTCTCTTTCCTTCCACATTCCTTTCTTTCTCGACAATGTTGGCACTATCTTTATTTGTATCCCAAGCTGGCCTTGAACTCTCAATCATTTTGCCGCAGTCTCCTAAGTGCTGGGGTCACAGGTGTGCCACCACGCCTAGTTGCCTGGCTCTCTCAGACTAGAAGCCTGGTGACTCCACACCCTACATTCATATTTCCTTCTAAAAATGGACTGCCATAATTACATGTTAAATATGATTCAAATCTGCAGGGAACTGTAACTCAATAAGCATGAAGAAATTAATGAAAAGCTTAATTATTATAATAATACCATTAAAATCTAATAAGGAGAGAAAAAGTTGACTCATTTTACTTCAGCTTGGCCATCTAATATCTTTTTCCCCCTTTAGCAGAACTATAATTAATTTAGACTTGGGTTTTCAGAAAAGCTAAATTATAACCACAGTGCTTAAAAATATTCAGTGCAAATGAACCAGAGTGGGAAGGAAGCTTTCTAGGCTATAGGTGGGTGGAAAGGAAGCCTCAGAAGCGATGAAGGTCTATTGTGCTTCCTACAGACATTGTGGTAGAGTCTGCCATTTTTCAGTCCATGGCCTCAGAGCTGCTTGTAACTTAACCAATCTGTCCAGCTCTGGCACTTGTATAAACCTCTAGATCAGTGGTTCTCAACCTTCCTAATACAGTTCCTCATGTTAAGCTGACCCTCAACAATAAAATTATTTTAGTCTCTACTTCATAACTGTATTTTTTTACTGTTAGAAATCATAATGTAAATATTTGATATGCAGAATATCTGAATATGTGACCCCTGTGAGCCCAAAGGGGTCATGACCCATAGGTTGAGAATTGGTGTTCTAGAGTCACAGTGCATAGAGGTATTTTTAGCTCAGGGAGTTAGATATATTAACAACAACTCAAGTATCTGAATCCCTTGACCACACTGGTAAATGTGAGGAAACTCAAGTCTGAGCACTTGGAATAACTGTCTCCAACCTAATCTTCAAGTGAATGGAGCTCATCTTATCCACTTTACGCTGGGAGTTCCTGACCAGGAGGGAGTACCTGACCAGGGGGAGTATCTGACTAGTGGGAGTATCTAACAGGAGGAAGTATCTGACCAGTGGGGGAATAACTGACCATGGGGCAGTAACTGATGAGGTTTCTTCCCCACACTCAGATGTCAGAATCATTGCTAGGGAGCTAGGATACTGTTATCCAGTACCTGCCCTGCAAGATGGTCTTGCCTGAATCCTGGGTTGCTTTTGAAGACTATGCCTCCATTTGAGGGATGTGTCAGTCACCTTCCTGTGCCCATCTCAGAACTTTCTAACCAGAGCTGTGTGATAGACCTCTGAACCCTGGGGTCAGACTTGAAAGTGAGGTGAACTCAGTGGTCCTAATGGCATTGGCAGCTGTTGTAAGCTGAGTCTGCTTGTAGTAAGCTTGCTACTCTGCAGCATTTCTTCTGCACTTGTGCAGAATAAAACTAAGCAGAGTTGTAGTTGCTGGTCCTATCATAAGCACCATTTGAGAAAGGTGGAAAAGGTCAATGGGTTCTCTCACCAGGAAGTGAGGGAAGTGCTTGGCCCCAGATCCCCTTGCCTGTCTCCAAAGTTACAGTGTCAATGCTTTCTCTCAGATGAGCATGTCGTGGCATATCCATCCTTAGTAAGGACTCGGAGTGTGCTTTGATCCTAGCACTTGAAAATGCCGCCTTTCCTCCGGTCTTCCAAGTTCCTGTGAGAGAAGCCGCTGCACAATGAACCATCTCCTCTCAGACGCAAGTGTTTTCTCTCTTTTCCTCTAAGACTTCCCAGCATCTTTAGCTTACAGGTATTTGCCTACATAGGTCCATATGGGGCTCTATCATGTTGGGAATTTTATTCCGAGGACACTCTGCTCTGCTTCTTCAGTTTGTAGATGTACACCTTTATAGCCATTATGTTTTACAGTATGTTTCAGCTCTCTCTCTCTCTCTCTCTCTCTCTCTCTCTCTCTCTGTCTCCCTCTCTCTCTCTGTCTCCCTCTCTGTCTGTCTGTCTGTCTGTCTGTCTGTCTGTCTCTCTCTCTCTCTCTCTCTCTCTCTCTGTCTCTCTCTCTCTCTTGTCTAGTGAGCTGAGTAACAGTTGCAGTCCCACAGGTCTCTGATAACTGTTCCCAGCCTGCCTTCTCTCAGTCAGTCACTAGGGGGATTTCTATTATCCTGTCTTCAAGTTTCTGATTTTGTACCTGGCCCTTTGCTGATGTCATGTGAACCCACTGACCTTTCTCTGAAGTCACATTAGTCTTAGTTGTAAAGTTTCTCTTCAGTTATTTTTGAACTTTCTTTTGTGGAAGGTTCATTCCAGAAGATTGTAACACTTTAATATCAACAGTAGGGAATTGTCTCTCTCATCTAGGATGTGATCTTGGTTCTCAGCATCTTGGGTGAGTTGTGACTAAATCCCCGACGCTTTCACACACCACTGTGAGGCTCTGAGTCCAGCTTGCCCTTCAGTTTTCTGGCACATGCCTGCAGTTTCATAACCAGTATCTTCTTGTCCACCTTTGATATCTGGTGCTGTCCTGCGCCACTGAGATTGATGAGTATGAATTGATGAACATGCTTTCCATAGTGCCAGTGCTTTGGTGGCTATTCCTTGCTCATGATGATAGGAACTTGGTCTTCCAGCTCAGTGTCCTCTGACATAGTGTGTGTGGAGTGTTGTAACACAGCCATAAGCAGGTGAGAACCCAGATTCACCACTGACCTTTTAGGAGGCATGTGCGTGGATCCGAGTGATTACTATCTAGATTTAGCCTCGAGCTTCTGCTCCTCTTTGGACCTCCAGTCTTCTTGTTGACTCCTGTCTCTTCTGGGCTGTCAGGGAGTCTGAGGCAGAAGAGGAGCACAGTGACTCAACACGCTTTTTCCTGGACCAGACTGCTGACTTGGGAGCCGCAGCCTTCTTTCAGCCTTTAGGCTTGTGTTGTCTCCTCCTCAAAGAATTTCATTTTCTTCCACCTTCCCGAAACAATAACTTTACCTCAATTCATGTTTCTCTCTCAAAGAATTTACAGTATAAATCTTGAGCACATCAACATTTTAAAAGTGAAGTTTATGCTTCTTGTTTGAAAGGGTATTGATTGGCTGTGCCGCCTCCGTGCCCTAGCCATGACTCAAATCCAATATAAAAATGTTTCTTATTTTTAAATCCAAGTTCTCTCAAAGGCAGAAAATGTTAGATGGAGACTTTTCTTTTTTTTTAGGATTTGTCAAAAATATCTACATTCCCACAAATGCCATTTAACATCAAAATGAAATGCTTACTGCATTTCTTTCTTTTGGTTTTGCTTTTAAATTAATTTTCCCTTTCCCTCTTTCTCTCTCCTGCTTCTTCCTTTTCCAAAGCATTCCAGCCTTGAGATTTCAAAAGCCCAAGCCATGTCCAGTCTCTCTCCCTCCCTCCCTCTCTCTCTCTCTCTCTCTCTCTCTCTCTCTCTCTCTCTCTCTCTCTCTCTCTCTCTCTGCTGGCTGCAGATCCAGATGTAGAACTGTCAGCTACTACCCCAGTCCCATGTCTGCCTGTATGCAGCTATATGCTCCCTGCCATGCTGATAATTTGGATTAAACCTCTGAAACTGTAAGTAAGCCACCAGTTAAATGTTTCCTTTATAAGGATTGCTTGGTCATAGCGTTTTTCACAGCATTAGAACACCAAATAAGACTGTGCTGTTAATAGGACCCATGGCTTTCTCTTTGTTAACCATCTGTCTCTATCAGATCAGATTCAGAGCTGAGATGACTTGGTCTTACTGATGGCTTTATCAGTAGCACCTGGAGCCAAGAAAGAACCCTGAAATTATGTGTTTAAAAAATAACAGAACTGATACATCATCTTTACCTTTAAGGCCAAGGCAGCATAGTTCCCAACACACAGACTTCAAGGATTCATTCTTTTGTGTGAACAGCTTGTAGGACCCGAGAATCTGCCCTTTTGGTGATAGAAATACATCCTAACTACCACTTCCCTTCACACCTGACCTTCAAGGGAGCAGTGCAGAGCAGCAGTGGAGATAGGAGTGACAGACATGGGACACTAGCACAAATTTGAAGAATCAAGTTAAAAAATGTTCCGAAAGCAAATTCCAATTATACTCCACATTTTAAAATCATGTGGAAAATAATTTCTTTCAACAACTTATAATTGAGCTTTATAGATTCCTTAGGATCACTTACAGGCATTCTACTTGAGGATATAGGCCTGAATTCCACATCCATTAAAAGATTGTCTTCGAGGCCTTCACCTACAGAGACACAGCCTAATCTCTCATAGAAGGCCTCTTTGCTCCCTACCACAACTGATACCAGACCTGCCTCCACCAAGCTAAGGACAATCACCCCATGAGACAAGGCAGAGCTCTCCTTTTTTCCCCTGGCCCCAGGCTAGACACTGTCTGCAGCCCATAGGCCCCAACTTGTTCTCGGCTCTTCTATGACTCCCAGCAATGCCTGGGTGTCCAGGAGTCTGAGAACCCCATGGCCCTGGCCTCATCGAAGGTCCTGGGATCACCAAATGAGCTCCGCCTTCCCATACCTAAGACTACACTTTACCATTCTGGGAACAGTGCCTTCTCTACAGCCCCAAACCTGCCCAGGCCTGCAGTGAGGGGACTCTTGGCCCATGAGATGGTACTACTTACATTCAAGGTGGGTCTTTACTAGTCAATTAAAATTGTCTAGAAACTCCCTCAGTGGCGTGTTTGGAGTGTTGTTTCCTTGGTGATTCCAACTGTTGTCAATTGACACTGAAGTTTAGTCATTTCAGTGAATAATTTGGAAATAAAGAAATAATTGTTGTTGTTGGTAATAATAATAATAATAATAATACTGTCTTTGAGTAGATGAGAGATTCACATATTGGAAGGCAGTGTGAAGAGGGAGCCCTGTACTATGTAGTAGGAGAAACAATGAGTTCAGCTATTATTGAAAGCAGTATGGAGGCCATCACCCACATAACCCAACAATTTTACTGTAGGTGCGTATCCTAAGGGAATACCAGCTATATGTCCTAGGGATGCATGTACTCATGTTCACTGCAATAATGTGTGTGTTAGTCTTGTCATGCACTAACCCTGAGTATCCACTAGCAGATGAAGATGGGGTACATATACATTGTTGAGTACTAACCATCTCTAACAGACTAAACATGGATGAAGCTTAGCTCATACTGATTGAAGCATGCTGGCTATAGAAAGAGAGAAAAACAAAATAGTGTCATGAAAGCAGAAAGAGGGATGGTTGCTAGCAGGGGCTGGTTTGAGCTAGGAGAGATAGTGAGATGCTGGGGGAGACAAAAGAAACTTCAGATTCGAAGCAAGGCTGATCATGATCAGCAGAAAGGCACATGCTCAAGCACCATGCTCATCCAGTCTGAGCAACTAACTGTCCAGTGTATGTATGGCAAGAGGCATGAGGAGTCCAGACACAGAACCGATCCGGGTGTTTTCAGTTAAATGCCATATGAAAAAGTGTCCTAGTCCAGGACTTATTCAGCATTGGCAAAAAGATAATCTGCAAATTTAGAAGGCTTCCAATTCCAGGAATGAGATGGAGGCTGGTCCCCTACACTCCTGTCATAAGAGACTCTATCACCTGCAGAACAACTTGTTGGAACATTTTAAGGGACCCCAAGGCTTCTAGGGCCCCCATCTTCCTTTCCACAGTTAGCCAGGGTGTGTGTTTCCTATTATGCAAACTAAATGATAGTGGTGCATTTTTGAGCACTCTGTTCTGTACTGACAGACACAAACACACCGGGGAAGCATCCAGCATTGTCAATAATGCATGTTTCTGTTTCATTATTTTGAAAACATCTGTTGAAGAAGATGCTGCTCCTGAGGGGAAATAGGAATTCAAGTCAACTAGCTGTGTTGGCTCTGGTTCTGTGCATCCCTCAAGGGTTTAGTTTCAGGGCTCTAGAGAAAGCCAAAGATGGGATGGTCTTTTGACACAGTCAAAGGTGAAATGGTCTCCAGACTTCTGTGTGTGGGACTGTGAGTTCTTATTAGAAAAGACATATACTTGGGCATGTGCACATTCTCTAGAGAAAGGGAAGGGAAGGAGGTAACAGGCAGGTCTCCTCAGCCAAGCTCTGCAGCCAGGAGCTAACTAATCCATGATTGGGGGCTACAGAGGAGGCTAAACATGGGTTTCCTAGGCTAACCTAAGGGCTTGTTGTACTCCTGAGGAGGAGGACCTAAAACCTGGGAAGAAAGAAAGTGAGCCTGTTTCCTCATTGGAACATTGAGGTCCAACACCTACTCAACTTGTGTAAAACCTGGGTCTGACATTTACCTTCACATAAACTGAACTGAGCATGCCTATAATCCTAACACTTGGAAGATGGAGATAGGATGTTCAGAATTTCCTTTTCCTTCATTGGCTGCATAGTATGTTGGCAGCCAGCCTTGACTGCAAGAGACTGTGTTTAAAAAGCAAACAACAACAACAACAACAACAAAACCAACCAAACAAAAACAAAACAGAGAACAAAAACTTTGGATCCGTGTCACCTGTTAAAATGCAAATGAGAATGGTTTGTTTTTACTGAGGCAGGAAAGAATTACATGTGGAAAAATTGTTAACATCTATTGTAGGAATCATCTTCCCAGATCACATCTGTCCCATGATAGCATTTAGGACTCGAAGCCAGCGGGGGTGGGCGGATGGGGGGCAGAGCATCGAGCACCGTGGAACTTTAGACTGTGAGAAGGAAAGGAGCACAACACCTGGACTACGGTGACTTGGGCAGGACTTCCCAGCATCTTTAGAGAATTCCCATACAAAGTCGGAGGCCTAGACACAAATGCTTTATCTTTTGATTTAGTCAGTAATTATCCGGATATTTCCCCCATTCCTTTAATTTCTTCTTGTGTTCAGTGTTTGAGTTCACATTAGGTGTTAAAAAATCAAAATAAAAAGAAAACCTGAGCTCAATTCTTCACAATGGAATGTTCTTCAAGATCATCTGGGGGCTAATGGGGAGGGAGGGAGGGAGGCCTGTGTGGCTCTTCCTTAGACTTGATATCAGTTCCCATGAAACTGAACAGCTGCCTCTAATCCTGTTCACTTATAGACACTTCAGAAGCCTCTTTAAATAGACATTTCAGAGCAGGCTTGCTGGCTTGGTAAATGTTCTTTACCAAATATTGCTTGGTGGAAAGAAAGGCATATGGAAATGTTAAGCCACACAGGAAATATATGGAGTTTTAGACACAGATTTCAAATATGGGCTCATTATTCAACTTTTCTGCAGCACCAAAGGCTCTCCAGCACCCAGGCTGGTTTCCACAGGCTCCAGAACTTGCAAGGAGGGGCTTCAACTACAGTCAGATGTCCACAGCCTCCAGACTTTGAAAGGATACTGTCTAGCATCAGACAGGCTCCCATAGGCTCCAGACCTTGAGAACCAGGCAGGGTTCCCACAGTTTTCAGATCTTGCAGCACCAGACAGGCTCCCATGGGCTCAAGACCTTGAAATGAAGCCTTCAGTATCCAAGGAAGCTCTCGTGGGTTTCGTACCATGCAATGAGGTTATCTGCCACCTAGGCAGATTCCCATGGCCTTCAGACCTTGCAAAGGGGCTATACA
Source organism: Mastomys coucha (assembly GCF_008632895.1). NCBI lineage: Eukaryota > Metazoa > Chordata > Mammalia > Rodentia > Muridae > Mastomys > Mastomys coucha. The sequence continues at coordinate 34,319,908 of NW_022196914.1, read as the reverse complement.
ACATTAGGCATGGATCCCATGGGTTTCTGACCCTGCAAGTAGGTTATGTAGCACACAGGCAATTTTCCACAGGCTCTAGATCTTGCAAGGGAGTTCTTAGGCACCAGGTAGGGATTCATGGGCTCCAGACTTCATAAGAGTGTTCTCTAGAACCACACAGGCTCCCACGAGCTCCAGACCTTGCAAATGGGGTTCTGCAGTACCAGACAGGATTCCATGAGCTCTAGACCTTCCAAAGGTGATTCTCTAGCTCCAGAATGCTCTCATGGACTCTATACTTTGTAAGGAGGTTTTGCCCAAGACCAGGTGGACTCCCACCATACCTTGCAAGGAAGCTCTCCAGCACCAGGTAGGCTCCCATGGACTCCATGCCTTGCAATGAGGCTCTTCAGCACCGAGGCAGCCTCCATCAGGCTTGAAAAGTTTCTGGAAAGAAGGAAACAGTCACCAATCAGTCATTTTCAAGCAGTAGCAGCTCCACACCCTCTCCTTGCGATTTATTAAAAAATCAAATGGTTCCTGGCACTGGGGACTTTCTTTTCTTATATTTAATACTGATATATGAAACTGCAGTCATATTTGCTTTTTTTTTAAGATTCAGTATTAAGAATCAAATGATTGAGGATAGAGAGCTGACTCCGTGGTTAAGATCAGTGGCCGCTCTTGCAGAGGACCAGTGTTCTCAGCACCCACACAGTCGCCCACAATCATCCCTATCTTCAGTTGCAGAGTATCTTGCACCCTCTTTTGGCCTACACACACACCTGGCACATATATGTTGCAAAGAAATGTGGGCAGGTGAATGCTCATGCACACAAAAGAAAAATAAAGGAATCTAAAAAAATAAAGAAAATAATTAAGAGAACTGGATGGTGGAAGAGTCAATGTTACCTCTAAAAGAATGAAACACTTTAAAATTGTTTGAGGCTATGAAACTTATTTTTAAAACCCCTGAATTATCACCTGATCTTCTCAAAACTACTATTTGATTTTAATCTTATACCTTAGATTCTTTTAAAATAACATACTTAGTTTCAAAGATTGAGACCCCAGGTTGTTGTTGTTAAAATTTATTTGTTGATCTTACAGACATTATTCATATCAAAATAAGAACGAGGCCTTCAGATAAGCTCCAATTAAATCAGATAAAACAATCAGATAAAAATGTTAATTTTATGTAAATGTGGATTTACATAGAATATGCTTTTCTATCCTTAGAATATCCAAACAGGAAAGTAGCTATATCTGGATTTCATCTTGTGATGACATCATAATCTAAGCCTTGGGATTATGAAATTGCCAGTTATATTTTAGGTAGGTTTTAAATTGCTGTCCATGAAGTGCTTCCTGTGCAAGTCTGAGGACCTGAGTCTGGATCCCTAACATTCAAATAGAAGACCAGGCATGGCAGCACACACCTGTAACCCTAGTGCTGCAGAAGTAGAGGCAGGATGATCCCTGGAGCTTAATGGCCAGTGTAGCTAGCACATGCACATGCATACATACATATGCATACATACACATGTACACATACACATGCATATATACACATACAGATACACATACATACACATACATATACACATTTATATGCACATAAGCATGCACACATACACATAAACCTGCACACATACACATACATATGCATACATATACATACACGTACATACATATACATACACATGCACACATACACATGTGCACATGCACATGCATATATACACATACACATGCATACATACACATACACATACACATGCACACATACACATACACATGCATACATACACATACACATGCACACATATACATACACAGGCATACATACACATACACAAGCATACATATATATACATGCATACATACACATGAGAATGCCTGTGGCTCAGTGGTTAGTCTAGCCAAGTTGGTGAGTTCCAGATTCAGTGAGAGACACTACCGCCTCAAAAGATAAGTTGGTGCAGAAGCTGTGGAGTGATGGCTCACTAGTTAAGAGTACTTACTACTTTTCTGAGAATCCAAGTTTTGTTCTCAGTATTCAACTCAGGCTGCTCATGACTCCCTATAACTCCAGCTCTACTGAATCCAATACAGACCTCTATGAACATCTGCACTCTTATGCACAGACCCACATGTATGCACACATGGATACTTAGTTAAAAATAGTTTTTAGGCTCACAGCCATCCATTGAACTGAGTACAGAGTCCCCAATGAAGGAGTTAGAGAAAGAACCAAAGG
>NW_022196914.1:34280462-34317054 GCF_008632895.1 Mastomys coucha | reverse complement strand
ATAAGACACCTGAGATTGACTGCTGGCCTCCAAATCCATATATTTGCATATGTAGATGCACACACACAGGAAGATGTACTCAGACAAAAGTCTCTTAGCAAGACAGAATTATTTGGAGGAACTATGAAAGCCTCTGGGATCTCAGAAGAAGCTTGAAAATCCACTGTGGGAAACAAAATAAATCTGTCAGACATCAGGGTGATTTCCTTGTGCTCTCAGCAGAAAGAAGCCTCTGTGTATATAGGCATGTGTTTTCTGTGCATGTGTCTGTGTATGTATGCATGTGTATGTGTGTGCATGTGTATACATTGTGTGTATGTGTGTACACATGTGTGCACGTATTGTGTATATGTATTTTATAGATATAACTAAAATCATATTAAAATCCTTGAGAGCATATTATTATGCCCTATAGTGCTACGAATAACCTGAGAGCATATATGATGATTAAATGATGTTCAGTATATGCACAGGACTTTGCATATAGCACACATTTAAGCACTGTAGCTTTTACCAAATGCTTGAAGTTGTCGTTTTCATAATTCAAGTCCAGTATGAACTTTAGGTACTTGGTTCTTCACAATGTTGGAGGAAAAATGCCTGCTTCAAAATGCAAGTGGGTCAAGCTCCACTTGAAGTCTCTGAGGCTTGTGACTCATGGACCAGGGACATTTGTCAGAGGCAACGTGGTGCTGTGCTACTGGCTGTCTACTGGGGGGAGCTAGAGGCCACACAGGAACCTTCAAAGCTCTGTGATGGCTACAATGACAGGTTGATGACATCATGGAGCCTGGCAGCATCAAAGAGACAGAGACAGCAAGCTAAGGTCTCCCTGACCAACTGGAGGAAGTAGATGGCTGAGCTCTGAGGAAAGTGAAAGATTTTAGCTGTTCAGAACAGCAATGTCCCTGGCTGGATGTCCACTAAGAGGTGGTCCTGGACTCATGACAACTAAGAAGGAGCCGGGACACTTTTCTATAAGCAAGAACCACATGTGCAGTGTGGGTAAGGCCTTTCCATTTTTGGCTAATAGAAGGTAGAGCATTCTAAGAAACTGGCCTAGCCCAAGCCAAGGGCTATATTCCTCTATTGGTTTTCAGGTTGAGATCCTTTTGTTTGGAACAATACATATACATGCATATGCATACATACAGACAGGCTTACAAGTACATACATGTATACTGGCTCACATTTATACATATGTACAGATGCACACATGAGTACTCATATATGCACACATGCATACACACACATGCTCATACACTTATGTACAACAACTCACATCTACTTTCATATACACATATAGACACATACATGCATATACATGCACATTTTCAAAACACACATTTGCAGACAGGCACACAAATACAATGTATGGGTGGATTAGCCCATGTGTAACACAAAGCACACACAACCATACATGCACACACATTCACAACCTACTTGTTCACTTATCTCTAAAGCATTTTCAAAAGTAAATCCTAAAGTGTTTTCAAATAAACAAATTCTCCATAACAAATTTCTTGCATGGGGCTGACGGTGTAGCTCAGTGATAAGTTACGCATTTAGCAGGCATGAGACTGGGGTTCTATCCACAAGACCCCCTTAAATACCCTGTGCACCCCCTGCTACATAAAGCTACTTGGTGACATGCTAATCACCAAGGGAAGGGTTCTGAATATAGCAACCAACACAGGAAAAATGTGAGAACTCCCCTATGCAGCACATGTAGGGGTCAGGGGGAACTGGGCTAGCTCAAAGCAGCATTACTGGGGAACAACTTCTCTCCCAGGAAAAAAGGGATGGTCAGTTTTCCACACTGAGAACATGTGTCTATCATTGAGAAAGCTTAGGTATCACTGATGGGTAGGTGAGAGAAGATAACATGCATCAGGAAGAAATGGAGAGTGGAAATCAGCACAGAGAAAGAAAATTACAGTCTATGTTAAGATGGCTATGAACCGAAGTGTGCCCGTGTGTGTGTGTGTGTGTGTGTGTGTGTGTGTGTGTGTGTGTGTGAGATGTGTGTGGATATATTTGTGCCCATGTAAGAGTATGTCCATGTGTGTATCCATGTGTGATTGAGCACATCTGTGTGTATGTGTCCATGTGTGTGCGTGTGTGTGTGTGTATGTGTGTGTGATGTGTGTGGATATATTTGTGCCCATGTAAGAGTATGTCCATGTGTGTGTCCATGTGTGTGCTCATATGTGTGTATGTGTGCCCATGTGTGATTGAGCACATCTGTGTGTATGTGTCCATGTGTGAGTGTGTGTGTGTGTGTGTGTGTGTGTGTGTGTGTGTATGTGTGTGATATGTGTGGATATATTTGTGCCCATGTAAGAGTATGTCCGTGTGTGTCCATGTGTGTGCTCATATGTGTGTATGTGTGCCCATGTGTGATTGAGCACATCTGTGTGTGTGTGTCCATGTGTGAGTGTGTGTGTATGGTGCTGGGAATAATAGAGAAGAGTTAATAGATACTTACCTTCTTTAATACAGACCCAACACACACTTCCTAACACCCCAAATCAAAAATATGTGTGTTGCTGAGAAACTCATGGTCCCATGGTACCTAAAGGTATGGGTGACCTAGGCAAGGATGCTTGTGAGCATTCTTCCCGTAGGCTAAGGCTGAGTTGACCTTTGAACTGTGTGCCTGCACTGGTGTGATCACATCCACAGCAGCGCAACCATATGTGGCAGGTTTCTGCCTCAGAAGCACATGCTCTGAGGAAGCACAGAGCAGCTACCACATTGAGCATTACCAGCAGGCAATCTGGGCCCTGCCTGATAACATGGGCATGGTACCCACCAAAGTGAGTTAGTGATGGACATCTTCAAACTACCCAACTCCTGATTAGATAGAAACCAGGTAGATCATTTTTCCTGTGTTCTGACAGGCATTTCCTTTTAGAACAAAACAGAGGAATAAATTCCATTTGTTGTTACTGAAGCCACTGAAGGGAAGAAGTGATAGCAAGAGCTGGTGCGCTTGGCTTGGGTGCTGATGGGTAAATGAGCATCCTGGGAAGCAGGGATAGGAAAGTCCCTCCTTGTGCAGCGACCACTGACCTGGTGGGTGTAAATGACTACCCTCAGGGATGGGTCCACTGGAGTCCTTGCCACTCATCCTGTTGGGCTGCTTCGAGTAATTGTGGGTGAGCACTGAATGTTTCATCACCGTACACTTCTGTTTTCAGATAAAGGTTCTAACTGTGTAGCCCAAGCTGGCATTCAACCTGGCAATCCTTCTGAGGTGCTGGCAGTGCAATGCCACCCTTGACTTAACAGATTGTTTTATCACAGTATCCAACACATCAGACACTATTTAAGATATACAGCTTGAACTGAAAGTGAAAAATGAATTATTCCCACAAAACCAAATTTCACTGCAGTGAAATACAGTGGTTTTAAAAGGTTTGTGGTTTGCTTTGGAGAATCAAATAAGGAGATAGACTGAATTAGTGAACCGAAATCATCAGCTACAGGATGCAGGGGGCAGTGCCATGGGAAACATCATGTATGGAGTCTTGAGGACATAGACAATATGAACTGAGGTCAGATGGACAGGCAGACAGTATGGCAATAGGCTCTTAGGCTCTCAAGTCTTCCCTGCAGGTAGAGAGGATGCGGGTCACCCAGAGCTGCTTATTTCTGTTCTTAATTTTTAGACTTTTCTTGAGAGAAAGTTCATTATTTCACTATGGTAACAACTATGTCATCCTCAAAGGCAGAAAAGCAAGGGTTTTCTCTATAGTAGGTTGTTTAACCAGTCTCCCAAATGTGTTCCTAAAGGGACCCTCTTTACTCAGGGGTTTTCTGTGTACCTGGGACTGCAGCAGGTATAAGAATGAGAATCCTGTCAGAGGCATGAAGCTGGAAGATTGGCAACTCTGATTTAGCAATTGAACCAGGACCAGCAAGGTCTAGTCAGCCTGGGGAAGAGTGTGATTTGAATCCATGTCTCTCAACTGTCTCTCCTGTCTCCTGTGTCATGCTATCAGCATTACATATTCTTGTGTAAATGTGCTGAGTTCTCTCTGATGGCTGCAGAGATGTTTGCCACCAAAAGCTCTTCCCAAAAATTGTTTGAAAAGAATATCATATGGTAAAGAGGTTTCCAGAAATTATTCCTGATTAATTTCCTCCCTGTCTAGTGATATCACCTTTAGCCTGGGAAGCATGTGGAGCCTGCATATAGAGGAAGGCTAGAAGAGCCATGGGAAGTAGTTGACCACTTATTTGCATCATCTCTTTGCAGCTTCTTCTCTACTTACCCTTGCTTATATTATGCTTTTCCTTTTTTTAAAATTTTTCCTTAGATATTTTCTTTATTTACATGTCATATGATATCTCCTTTTCCAGTCCCCCACCTCCACCCTGCTGAAAAAAAGAAAAATAGAAAAATAAAATAAAATAAAATAAAATAAAACCCTGTTCCATCCCCCCTCCCCCTGCTCACCAACCCATCCTCTCCTGCTTCCTGGCCCTGGCATTCCACTACACTGGGTCATAGATCCTTCACAGGACCAAAGGCCTCTCCTCACATTGATGACCAACTAGGTCATCCTCTGCTATACATATGCTGCTGGAGCCATTCATTAGTCCCACCATGTGTACTCTTTGGTTGGTGGTTTAGTCCCTGGGAGCTCCAAGGGTACTAGTTAGTTCATATTGTTATTCCTCCTAAGGGGCTGCAAACCCTTCAGCTCCTTGGGTTCTCTCTAGCTCCTTCATTGGGGACCCTGTGCTCAGTCCAATGGATGGCTGTGAGCCTCCAGAAATTGGACATAGTAGTACCAGAGGACCCAGCTATACCACTCCTGGTCATATACTCAGAAGATGCTCCAACGTGTAATAAGGACACATGTTCCACTATGTTCATAGCAGCCTTATTTATAACAGCCAGAAACTGGAAACAACCCAGATGTCCTTCAACAGAGGAGTGGATGCAGAAAATGTGGTACATCTACACAATGGAGTACTACTCAGCTATTAAAAACAATGAATTTATGAAATTCTTAGGGAAATGGGTGGATCTGGAGAATATCATCCTGAGTGAGGTAACCCAATCACAAAAGAACACACATGATATGCATTCTCTGATAAGTAGATATTAGCCCAGAGATTGGAATACCCAAAGTACAATCCACAAACCACAAGAAACTCAAGAAGAAGGAAGAGCAAAGTGTGGAAACTCTGTTCCTTCTTAAAAGGGGGAACAAAATACCCATGGAAGGAGTTGCAGAGACAAACTGGAGCAGAGACTGAAGGAAAGACAATCCAGAGATTGTTACACCTGGGAATCCTTCCCATATTCAATCATCAAATCCAATCCAGACAGTATTGTGGATGGAGGGAGGGATTTATTCAACTTATACTCCACATTGCTGTTCATCACCAAAGGAAGTCACACAGGGCAGGAACTTGGAGGCAGGAGCTGATGCAGAGGCCATGGAGGGGTGCTGCTTACTGGATTGCTTCCCCTGGTTTGCTCAGCTTGCTTCCTTATAGAACCCAGGACTACCAGCCCAGGGATGGCACTACCCACAATGGGCTGGGCTCTTTCCCCTTGATCACTAATTGAGAAAATGCCTTACAACTGGATCTCATGGAGGCATTTCCTCAAGGGAGGGTCTTTTCTCTGTGATAACTCCAGCTTGTGTCAAATTGACACACAAAATCAGCCAGTACAACTGATCCCTTGTCTAAAACACATCACTATTAAGCCTCAACCCTTACTTTCTTATTCATCCTCAAGATCTAAGTAACTTTACAAGTCCCAGAGCCTTTGCAAATTCTTACATATTAAAATTTTAATCCCTTTAAAATATCCAATCTCTTTTGAAATTGAAAGTCATTTTACAATTCAAAGTCTCTTAATTGTAAGCAAAATCAAACTCTTAACTGTCCAGTGTCTGGAATCCACTCCCGATCTTCTGGGCTCCTCCAAGGGCTTGGGTCACTTCTCCAGCTCTGGCCTTTGTAGCACACATCTTGTCTTCCAGCTGCCTTGGGTTCAGCTGCCTGTACTCTACTGCGACTGCTATTCTTGGTGGTCAACTCATGGAGGTGCCATCGTACTGGTACAAAGCACTGCTGTCTTCGGCTGAACCTGGACTGCATTTTCACAAATAACTACTTATAGGCTCTTTTCATGGCACTAAGCCTCAACTTCTTTGCATAATCCCTTCAGTCCTGAGTCTTCAACTGCTGCTGAGGCTGCACCTTCACCAATGCCTCTCCTGGCCTCTCACAATGCCAAACATCAGCTGCTACCCCTTCATGTTTCAGAACCAGTACCACATGGGCGACTCTTATACATTACGAAGTCTGATTGCCAACATGAGATACGGCTGTGGCTGCCTCTGGGACCATATCTTCTCTGTGTTCTCAGGAAACACTTCCCTGAAGATTTCACCTCAGTGATGCTGGTCTCTTCTTAATCACCTCTAATTTCTTAGTTCCAGCTGTCCAGCATCAATTGTCCCCAAAATGCAAAGGTTTCACTTTAGTAGTTCTGGTATCTTGTTAATCACAGCTGACCAAAGCCACAGAATCCTCACAACCAAACCAGCAACAGCCCTAATAAGTCTTTAATCTTCCCTCTGAAATTTCATAAGCCAGGCCTCCATTGTTTGCACTGTTATCTTCCAACATTATCTTCCAAGCTCCCACAGAACTTCCCATAGAGCTCTTAACATTCCAAGGGCTCTTCTAGCTCAAAGTTCCAAAGTCCTTCTACAATTCTCCCAAAATCATGGCCAGGTTGTTACAGGAATACGGCATTCCTAGTACCAGTTTGTCTTAGTCAATGATTGTATTTCTGCATACAACATCATGGCCAAAACCAAGTTGTAGAGGAAATGGTTTATTCAACTTACACTTCCACATTGCTGTTCATCACCAAAGGAAGTCAGGACAGGAATTCACACAGGGAAGGAATTTGGAGGCAGGAGCTGATGCAGAGTCCATGGAGGAGTGCTGCTTACTGAATTGCTTCCCCTGGCTTGGTCAGCTTGTGTTCTTATAGAACCCAGGAATACCTGCCCAAGGATGGCACCACCCACAATAGGCTGGGCCCTTCCCACTTGATCACTAATTGAGAAAATGCCTTACAACTGGATCTCATGGAAGCATTTCCTCAAGGGAGGCTCCTTTCTCTGTGATGACTCCAGCTGTGTCAAGTTAACATAAAACCAGTACACCTATTTATCATCTATTTATCTATCTATTATCTATCTTTCTATCATCATAATCTATCATCTTTCTATCTATATATCACATATCTATCATCTATTATCTATCTATCATCCATCTAACTACAATAAATTGTATCACTTACCTATCATCTATCTTTTATATATTTAATTATTATCTATATATCTTTAATATATTTCTACATGCTATCTATCTATAATCTATTTATCTAATCCTATCATTGATCATCTATATATCCTTTATTTACTTATTAGACACCATTTATCATGTATTTATAAACCTTCCACCTATTTGTCATCTGTGTATTTATTCATGTACCACATATCTGTCATCTCTCTCTCATCTATCATCATCTATCTTCTTAAAAATTCTGTCCATTATTGAGTTTATGTCTGTGCTGGAGACACTGTTCATGTCTTTTCTTTCTTGGAGTTTAATTACTGGCATGAAAAGCAGACATTAAATGCAATCTATTCAATGAAAATTCCCTATGCCCATACATGGTAACATTTGAATGAATTAAGTCCAAGGCCATAGGAGGAGGAGCAGAGAGCAAATAATAGTTGCTAGGAGAAGAGGTCTTAGAGACACTGTGATTTATCAGTTGTCATCTTATATCACCTCAATGAAGTTAGTAGAAAAAGTTGATAAAATATTAAAAATAGGGTGTTTCAGAAACATTGAGGTAGCTGTGCCTAGATGGATAGAGTACTTGAAACATACCAGAAAATATAGTGGGTCTGACACCTAGCACCATATCTCCCTTCAGGTGTGTGCAGATTCCAAGTTGGAATGAGGTCCAGACACCATGAATATCAGTAGCAAGCCAGTGACTAAGGAAAATGCACAGCGCTTGGTTTCTAGAGACAAATTTGAAGCACAGGGTCAGTTTGCTGCATGAATCACTTTCTATGTCAGAAGCTGGCTTCACACACACTTGCAATGGATAAATTTTCATGATGTTCCAGTGTTCCCACCATGCCACCATGTGCCCACTGGCTCCTTGATAAGATCTACATGTATGATGGTGGGAGTGTTTTTAGTTTTGGTAAGAAAGCACAAGGCCCTTCCTATCTTTCTTTTTCAGTTTATTCTTAATCTGGAAGAACAATCACCACTGGCTCTTGTTTCACTAATGAGTCTGAAAATCTTGGTGTTTATTGTAGCATTTAGTCATTTACATTTAGTGCAATTCTTGCTCTTATTGCCTTGGACCTGCAGTTTGGCTGTTTGAATTTTCACCTGCTCCTCTGTTCCTCTTCTCTAGTCTTCCTTAGTGTCAACTAAGCTATGTTCATAACATAGACTTCTAGATGCTCTTCTCAGATCTCCAGCTGCAGAGCATGCAACCAACAGACAGCTCCTCCTCAATGATCCAAATTCATCACTGATACTGAATGGGCCACCCTTCCATGACCAGCTTCCAGATAGTGACTGAGAATGGCAAACTCTTTCCTGAGACCTCTAGCTCCATCTAAGGACACTTGTTGGCCATTTCCAGACTCTGGTAGGCCTGGCTCTCAGCCTAAGACTCTACTCAGTCTCCTCCTCTTCTTCATGGGAGGAGTTTCCCTCCTTATGGGATAGATCCCTATAGGCCTTCTCTGTAGATCTTTGAGGCATCTCAGTTCACCTTGGTCTTTGCTTTCTGTTCTATTTATGTACACTGTGTTTTCTGTAGTCCATCTATGGCTTTTCCATTGTATCTTGCTGTGTTAGAGTGCTTTGGGGTCCCAACTTCCTCTCATCATCTCATCTCATCTCATCTCATCTCATCTCATCTCATCCAGTCCACTTAGGAGTTCATAGTCAAATATTCAAGGTAGCTTCCAAGGCTGGAGAAGCAGGCAACAAACCTAGCATGGAATATGCATTTCAATAGTGCCTGGCACCCAATACTCTCTGTATCTGTGCCTATCAGAGCAATAAGAAGAAGAGGCATTGGCTGTACTCATTCTACATATGAAAATCAAATGTACTATTTCAGTTCATCAAGGTTATTGGGTCACTCAGTAGAGATGGGTGCAGGGTATGAGGTATGGCTCAGTTGGCAGTCAGACAGTGTTTTTGATCTCAATAGACCACTGCCTCCAGAGCTCAGCCCCAGATCACCAGCAGAGAAGTGTAAGTCCTAGGAACTTCTCTACAATGTTGCCAGTCACACCTGCTCTGTTCACCATTTGCCCTTTGTAGGGCTGATGTTTAGGCCTCTGGTTGGTGCTGCCTGTGTCAAGCTGGCTTTGTTGCCTGGATCCCTATGATCCCTCTGTTTACCATGGAAGTGACACCTGTACCTGTATTCCAAAGCTCTGTAGAGAGAGGGTCCTGGGTTTGTGCAGTGGTCTCTGACTACTCAGTCATATCTTTTGTTTCCTGACATGAATGATGTCTTGGGATCCCAATGAGATATCTTTTGGCAAAGTACAAGAAAAGTATGAGTCTCACTCACTGAAGGGAAAAAAAATGCCTTAACCTATCAAGCATTGCGTCAAGGCCTAGGTTAATTTCACAAAAGTGTTCTGGCCCCTGGGACTTGAGGATCTCCTTACTATAATATACATGCATCTATGCAACATGATGTGAACACATAGGAACACAAACTCACAAATATGTGACTATACCCACATTCACGAACTGCTTCAAAATGTCTCACAATGTGCCTTGTGTCTCTTTGCCATTTTCTTCAGTGGCTCCTTCTTCTGGTTTTTTTTTTTTTTTTTTTTTTTTTTTTTTTTTTTTTTTTTTTTTTTTTTTTTTTTTTTTTTTTTTTTTTTTTTTTGGCTTAGTGACAGCAGGACAGGGCTCTGACCCAGCAGGTTCCACTTCACTTGTCCCCAACACCAAAGATGTACTGTTCCAGAAGTGCTTGGAACATTTGGCTCAGCAGATAATGCCGCACCAGCTCTCTTCTGACTGGATCTCCCTGTGGAGAGTGTGGAGGCTGGGTCTTCTCTCTCTCCTGGGTTTGGTGCCTTTCACAATGTCAGGGGAACCCAGAAGGGCTCCAGCACTGGAGTGCTCCTTGGCATCCAGGCAGTTGGCTTTCCAAACAGCAGTGTGGCCCTGTCAGCACCTCTCTCAGCCTTGCCTGCCTGTCTTATTTCTGGAAGCTGTGATGTTCAATAATTCAGGGGGAGCACGCATCAGCATATCTTACAGCATATTTGATGTGCCAACAAACAGACTGCAGACTGTTTCGTTTCAATTAGCCCCTTTGTTGCCAACAAAAGCCCAACAAACCCCCTGAGTGAGGGCCAGGCCTCGCTCCAGCCTGTTCTTGGCCAGTCTTGGGCTCTGTGTGTGTGTACACAGCGTCCGCCACCCTCTGCTCCTATCCCCTCTCACTTTCTATGCTATTGTTCTCCTGGTATCTTTTTACCTGGGATCAAGTGACTTTCTCCAACCCAGAAATAAGGACTCAGCTCCATTTTCAGGCTTCTTCTGATCTCCCCAGCTAATTGGCTCAGGTGTAAACCAAACCAGCAGGGCAAAGACTTTGAAGTGAGGCTGCTTTGCACAGAACGCCTGGGAGCATCCGTCTGTGTGTCAAATACCATCCGGCCAGCCCGCTGCTTGGCCACTAATGAAAACGCAAGTAATCAGGGTGTATTACAAGGCTCACATCCATGTTGGTGCTTTATTGTGAGCTTATCATTAACTTTGCAGGCTGGACTTGGAATGCAATCTGGCCAGTTTTTAATAAGAGGGGGCATCGGTGTCACCTGCGTGAGACACGGGGCAACACCAGCTGTGCCTTCTTTACATAGGGAGCCACCCCTTTCTTTGATCAATAATGCCTTTTCACTTTAAAAGGGGGGCTCATTTTTCTGAGAGGTGGGGGGAGGACCTTCCCAGCCTTGTGCCTGCAGTCTGTTTGTCCAGAATGCACAATTACAGAAAGGTCAGTCCACAGAACACTGGGGACCCTTGCTGCTTTGCCTGACGCTACCTTCTCACTCTATTTAAAGGGTGCACTGACCACAGGGCCCACCCCCTGTTTGTGTGTTGATTATCAATGGCTGCTTTGCAAAGGAACAAAAGCAAGAAAAGCACCTGGCCTTTTTGGACTCTGATTTTGCTCAGGTTCTCTTCATTTTTAATATGCAAGCTGGCTGCATGAAACCAACATAATGAATGTCATCTTTTCCATGGCTCTTCTGGATGGCCGGGAGGTTTTGCATGTCTTGCTTATACTTTGTCCCCAGGGTATGAACTCTGTGCTTTCTCTTTCATCTGATCTTTGGCTTCTGAGCTGCATGCCCATGGTGGGTGCAGAGCCTTTCACACCCAGCTGCAAGATAAACATATACGCCTTTCTGGAGTGACATGTGCTGATCAAATATTTTGAAAATTTTATACATGGATTGTTATGCAAAGGGATGAGGCACAGATTTCTGTGCTCTTAATAGTATGGCTTAGGAACTACCATGTGTTTGAAGGGACAGAAGCACCCAGTTTGTGGATGTGAGTGCACACAGAGACATTACTGCAAACCTCTATCTGCTTGGCGACCAAAGCATACCATGGGCAGACATTTGTTCCCTTTTGTCCTAGTGACTTAGAATGTGGACCAGACATGTCTTTACAGATGATGGCCTGTCTTCCCCCTGTGTTCTTGTGTGGTGTCTTGATTGTTCTCACGTTCTGGGTCTTTTCACCAGGCCCTCTACTGAGTGAAGGCGATGTTAGTGATTTCATTTTAGTTTAATCAGCCATTAAAGACTGGCCTCTTCATTGACCCACATTCGGAGGTCCTGGGACTTAAAGCATCAATGTGTGAATTGAAGGGATATGTGTTAGCCAGTGGTTCTCAGCCTTCCTAATACAGCGACCCTTTAGTTTAGTTCCTCATGTTGTGGTGACCCCCAACCATAACATTATTTCGTTGCTACTTCAGAACTGTAATTTTGCTACTGTTATGAAACATAATGTAAATATCTGTTATGTAGGATATCTAATATGTGTACCCCAAAGGGATTGTGACTCATGGACTGAGAACCATTTGTTTAGCTTATTGTGGGGAAAAAAGCAGGTCACAAACTTTGGTTTAACATTGTCAAGTTAGGACAGAGTTATTGGCACTGGCCTGGAAGTGGTACCAGAGGCCACAACTTCATTAAAATGTCCCCTGGAAGCCCAGAAGGGGGCCAGTTTGGGTCTCTAAGGCTCACCAAGAAAATGGACAACTGACATCCCCAGTCTGCAATCATGGTCTCTGCCTGCCCACTAGGTAGGGAGGAACACACTCTGCCTGCAGGCTCTGGGGCCAAGGGAATGTCACATCTCACTGCCTTGGCATCAGCAGATCCTTGGTTGGTAGGATGGGGCCTTTGACCTGTACCACAGTATTATGGGTGGTTGTGTCACCTGTTATGGGCAAATGTACACAAGCAACAGCCAGGTACCACATTTTGGTTTCTGCTGAGACTGGTACCAACAGCAGAAATTCCAAAAGATGAAGACAGAAAAGGCAGACATACAACATGATTCTCCCCAAAGACAAGTCCCACAGGCCCAGGTATGAAAGTTCTTCAGAGAAAGCTACAAGGTACATGTTCATGGAGAATGCCAGCCTTGTCCACCCCCAACCCTGATGCTGGGTCAGAATCATAAGCCAGCTTGACACAGCCAGGGCTCTCTGTCTCAGCCTTTAAGTTTCAGACTCACTTTGCTTTTCATTAGGTTTATTGGAGGGAACATCCTAGGGATATCATCAGCTCATTTTCTATGCCTGTGTTTTCCCAAGAATCAGTCAGCCTCTGGGAAGTACAAGGAGCCATGCACGTTTACATACCCATAGCAGCCTATGACCTTTCCTCTCTGTGTCTAGAGTGATATTGAGTCTGTAGTCAAGTGGTTGATACAGAGGTCAGAAGCTATCTTCAGAAAAACAGATGTGGTGGTACCAGAACAAGACACCCTATCAGGGAAATATCAAGATCCTTGTACCCCAGACATGGAAACCTCAAGTGCAGGGTCTCCAACAACACAGGCAGAAAGTAGTAATGAGGTCTGTCTAAATGAAAAGGAAGGCACGTTACTCCTGCTCTCTATCCCCATTGTTGGGGGAAGTAGTAAACTACTCTTGCCAAGAGGCACACCTCTCACTGTTGGTGAATTAGCAGACCCTCCCTGAGAGGGGCTCAGTGGAGCTGCGTAGGGGATGCTGTTTTTATACACATATGGCAGTGGAGCTGCATAGGGGAGGGTGTTTTTATTCACATATAGCAGCTTACCTTAGGCTCTCTCTGCTGAGTGCCTCTCTGTGCTGAGTGAAATGAACTTCTGATGCAAATACTGATTGATAATTTGATTGACAATCCTGGATGACGCAGACATGAATCTGTACAGATACACTGTAAGCTTACTCTTCTACCAAATGACAGCAGCTTTCTGGATGAATTTAGTGACCTTTTCAAGTACTGCAAGAAAGTCTTTTCAGCTCTTTGCAGTACTGACAATATCATGGCAAGGGAAACACTGCCCATTAAATGTTCACATGCATGCTTGTTTGTTCTAGCAACAGTTGGGCCTTGTGTGTAATCAGAGGTGAGGTCAGATGTGTAAGGCTTCCCGGTGGCTTTATTTTACTATTCCATCAGATTCTTGGGGTGGGGCCAGGGCCTCTAGCATCCTTGATCTGTAGGCTTTTGTGAATCTGGGGCAGAGCATCCAGCTGACAATTTCTCCTGTTTCCTAGAGAGTCCTAAAAACTCTTCTGCTTTGGACTTCTCCAGGGTCTTTTGTGCACAGCGTGAGCCTGCTAGATATTGGAAATCAGGTGGCAGAGGCCTGGGATCAGACAGTTCTAGCAAGGAACCTTCTGCAGTTACACCTGAATCACTGTGCTATGGGAGGCCCTCATTTTAAGTGGTTCCACACAGGCTGGATCATACTAATGTGTATGCATAAAAGCATGCTACCTACCAGGGATCTGTAATACAATGTTATACATGTTTCATACCTACAGCTAACACTTCACTTTGAGAAGCTTACACAATGTGTGTCAGTCTCCACATGTTCATAGGAGACACAGCCCATTCCATGGAAAGAACATTCACCACTGAGATTGACATGCTTCATTTGTTCTGGGAAGATAGTTTGTCTTTTAATCTTTTATGTGTATGTAATATGATGTGAGTGAATGTTTGCGTGTGTGAGCACGGGTATGCATGTGTCAGTTGTGCATGTGTGGCGAGCAGAGGACAACATAGGGTGTCAGTCTTTCCTTTCCCTCTTACTTTAAGGCAGACTCTCTAGTTGTCCCCCTCTTTTACACCAGGTTAACTGACCCATGGGCTGCTGGGAATTCTCCTGTTTCTGTCTCCATCTTGTAGTAGGGGTGCAGACAGTATAGGCGTACACTACTGCTTCTGGCCTTAAATGAGTTCAAAGGATCCAAGCTCAGGCCCTCATGCTTGTGTGGGAGAGGCTTTGCCCACTGGGTCATCTTCCTATCTGAGGGGAAATGCTCTTTAATTCACATTACAAGGTGAACTTGTGTGCTACGAGATCTAATTTCCTTTTCTTTTTTTTTTCTTTTTCTTTTTTTCTCTTTTGGTCTTCTGTTCTTATCAAATTTAGCTAAGTTGTAATACGAAGAAAACCAGTAATTTCCCACTGTTGTGTCTTACAGTATAACCCCAAACCCAGAAGGGAAGTAAAAGCAAGTGAACTAGCCTAGGCTATACAGTCAGACCCTAGAGGGTGATGTTTACTGTCCTTTCTTAAAAAATACATTTTAACGTTTGAATATGGCTCAGGTTCCACTGATCACAGCTACAGGGATTCTTGCACAAATACCCTTTGCCTGGTTATTCTGATTCTCGAGCCAAAGCCTTAGCTGTGAAACTTCGCAGGAGCTTCCTAGAGTTTCATCTCACAGAGTCCTTACATTTCCTACCATCTCTGTGGAGTGGCCTAAATGTCGGTTCCTTGTCTTTTAGTTATAACTAAGAATGAAACCTCAGTGAATGAGGGGCTGTGTTAACTGTCCAGCAGAACCCCAAAGCTTGGTAACTAGCGGGTCTACGGAATCACTTTGAACACAGTGGGAAGAACCAAGGAGACAATGTTGAAAATTGAAAAGTTTAAGAAATTACGAAGGTCAGAATCTATTGCTCACCGTGTGCTGAGCCATCACTGGAACTAGGTGCTTCACAAAAGCAGGAAATAGAGGCTTGAGGGTTCAGGTGTCAGCTCCTCCTTACAAGGCTGACTGGTTTATGGAAAGTGGTTATCTTTCTGTCTCAGAGGGAAAGTGGTTCATAGCTCACAACTTTGTAAACTTGGATGCAATGAACACCTTTCATCACTTCCCAGAACATGGACTTCTATTGCTGTTCCTCTAAGGGCTATGGGGCACTGTTGAATTGTGCATGCAACACACATACACACACACATGAGAGAGAGAGAGAGAGAGAGAGAGAGAGAGAGAGAGAGAGAGAGAGAGAGAGAGAGAGAGAGAGAGAGAGAGAGAGAGAGAGAGAGAGAGACAGAGAGACAGAGAGACAGAGAGAGAGAGACAGAGAGAGCACACACATACCATGCAAGAGGCTTTTGTTTTCTTATGCTTTTGTGTTTAAATCTGAAGTTTGCCAAGAGATGCCCTAAGACAGTTCAAGCAGGAGACTCCAAGAAAGGAGTTTTCAGAAAGATTTTGCTGAAGTCACACACAAATGTAGATCCACTGGGGTCTCTACATGGGTGGGACCCTTCCTAGAGAGAGGAGCTCACCCTCTGTCATGGAGCAACAGTGACAAGCTGGATTTCTGTGCAGCACAGGCTGCTCCAGCTGTGGCTAGGAGGCCTGTTTCTGCACCTGTCACCGGGCCCTCATTATCAAGCCACACATTGCTCCCCCCACTGGCTGCTCCTGAGGACACCTTTATAATGAGTCTTCCCGCCTCAGTTTATGGAGAGGCTCATTACACACGTCACCATGAGATTTTGCACACCCAAAGAACTGCATTAATAAATTAATTTTTCTTTTCCAAGTCCCAGCTGCAGAGAAGAGCTGTGCCCGAGAAAGGTGGTCAGCCATTCCCAGAAAGGGACTTGCTTGACCCATCACTGATAAACTCTGCATAAGCAACCAATATGTGATTCAGACTTGAGAAAAGTTGTTTTGGAGGTACTATCTTACTACCACTACCACTACCACTACTATTACTATTATTATTATTGTTATTATATTTATTTATTAATCTTATTAGATATCCCTAGCTGTTCTGGAGCTCACACTATAGACCAGGCAGGCTTCCAATCACAGAGATCTGCCCACCTCTGCTTCCTGAGTATTGTTATTAAAGGTGTGTGCCACCTGCCCATCTGACAGGTTTTAACTTTTAAGGAGAATTTTCCAGAATACTTTATATTGTCCTTCACATTTCTCATGTTAGTAACATATTCATAGATACTGGTTAATTAGTCTAATATTTATATTTTTCAAACCAGAGTACTGATTTAGGTAGAAACATCCTTACTGGCTAGCTTCTTTGTCCACTGAGCAGGTCCTTTGTGCCTCCTCTTGCCATGAGCACCACACCATGAGCAGCTATGTCTTTCCACTGAGTCAGACTCTTGGATCTCATATTTTCTTACTTTCTGAGAAAGAGCAGATTTCCTACCTAGCAATGATCACCATGAGCAAAGAAGACCTAGGCTGTAAATCACATAGCCTGTGCCACCCAGGACCACTGCATGAATGAATATAAACTTGTGACAAATGGTCATAACTGGAAAGCTGGAGTGGGGTTATAAAGTCAGGGGACTTCAGTGCTCTGTCAAGTATTCCTAGTTCCACATTGAGCAGAACATACCAGAATGATTACTCCTGGCTTGTCTCTGATCATACAGGAAATGCTTTCAAGCTTTTATAACCAAATGTGATTTTAGCCTTGGACTTGCCGTATGTGGTGTTTATTGTGTTAGATGCATACCATCAGTGCTTATTCAGGAAGTTTGATTGGTTAAGCAAGTTCCTTTCTGGGCACAGCAAATAACAGATTTTCAAATAAAAAAAAAATCTTGAAATCACTCATGACCTAGAGAAGAAACAGAATATCTCATTGAAATGCCAGGAAGATATAATGGCTTTAAACACAATGGAACCCTAAACACACTGAGTAAAATTCAAAAGAATCATAAGAGACATGTCAACAGCTATGGCTAGAGATGTCAGTCCACTGTCAGTATAAAATGAGAGAAAGTTTAAGGGCAGATGATTAACTGATACGTTTGAAAGCTTCTCCTAAGCAGTAGCTTGCACTTGTCTTTCAAGCACACAGCAGAAACAGGTATTCTTTAGACTTGACCATATACCAAACCATAAGTAAAAGAGTTTCAAAGATTAAAATCACATGGAGCATATTCCCCAGCTATGGCAAAATTAGGGATTATTGGAAGGATAAAATTGTGGAAACCTATAAATATCTGAAATGCAGATATATCTGCAAAAGGTTTATATCTGAAAAAGGTTGACAGTAAACAGACATCTTCCCTACAATAATTAATAATAATAATAATGTAATAATGTAAGAATAAGATCAGATATCAAATGAGAAATCAAGACCACAGAGAGTTTAACAGAAAGATATGGACACATGGACACATGGACAGAGCTGAGGGTAAAACCATGTAAGAGTCTCACAGGTACAGAATGCATGTGTAAAAGCTTAGCATGCCCTCTTGATAGAAGCTTTTCTTGAATAAGCACTGATGGTATGCATCTAACACAATAAATGCCACATACAGAAGTCCAAGGCTAAAATCTCATTTGGTTATAAAAGCTTGAAAGCATTTCCTGTATGATCAGAGACAAGCCAGGGGTAATCATTCTGGTATGTTCTGCTTAATGTGGAACTAGGAATACTTGACAGAGCAATTAAGCAAGAAGACAAAATAAATGAAATGTATTCAGATTAGCAATGGTAAGTTCAACACCTCTTTTGACAATAAGAACTGGTGTATAAAAACAAAAATTTCACCAGACACAAAATCACTAAAAATGAAACAAATCTATAAAGCTGCAACATACAAAACTGATCTGGACCGGAAGGTCAGTGAAAGGGTTTTAAAGAGGACCAGGGGATGGGAAGTTAGAGAAAATAGGAAAACTTGGAATCAGAATGTCTCACACAAGCTGATGGGTCATGTAAGAAAATTTATTAAGAAATAGAGCATCTTAAATATTATGTGTAGGAGAAAAAAAAAGAACAGGGTCAGCAAAAACCCATCATACAATGGGATTTAGTCAGCAAGATGCTAATCAAGCAATGTTGTACAAAAAGAACACAGGTTTTCTCAAGTATGTCAGAGACCAAGCACACAGCAGCCTTGAGTATGATAACTTCAGTCTCATCAGAGGGAAAAACAAGTTTGCAGACTCCAAAACCTGAACTCCCTCAAGGCCCTGGCCCCGCCCTCAAGGCCCTGGCCCCGCCCTCAAGGCCCTGGCCCCGCCCTCAAGGCCCTGGCCCCTGCCCCAGCCTGCACCTTGACAAGACTACACCTGAGCAAGTGGAGGGTTGCTGAGAGAGTCTTGGCTATCAACAAAGAAATCAACATGCAAAATCCATTAAATTCACACACATGACCACCAAAATAGCATAACAAAGAAGTTGAGAAACCAATCCCACTTTTGGTAGCACCAAAATAAAGTAGAAATAGATTTGATCCAGGAGGTATACATCTTTATATAAAAGACTGAAAATCATTCTTATAAAGTATAAATGTATGGAAGGATGCACCAAGTTCCTGGATTGAAAGAATTAATATTGTTAAAGTGTGTACACTGTTAAAATTGATTCAGAGATTCAACATGATCCTGTGAAAATCTCAAAGACATTGTATTCCAGATAGCAGAAAACAACCCTGAGCTTCAAGGATCCTGAAGAGTCAAAGAAATCGTGAACAAGAAGAACAAAGCTTGAGACATTGTACAACCTGATTTGATATGTCACAAAGTTGTAATATCCCAAAAATGAGATGCTGATATAAAAAGTGGACCATGGAGCCATGTCAGTGGGAATGCAGAACAGTATAGCTGCTTCAGAATACACTTATTAGCTCTTACAAAACCAGGGATACTGTTAATGTACAGCCCTATAATCATGCCTAGGCTTCAGGCCACACAGAACCAGCACCCGGACGTAGATGGCAGCTTTGTTCATAACTAGGAAGTCACATAGTAAACTAATGAATAAACTGTGGTATCTACTAAGAACTGACTGCAAGTCTACATGAAGGATGCTCTGTTCTGCTGAGAAATAAGTCCCCAAACTACAAGACAAGAATACATGGAGAACTATAAGCACATGTAACTGAATTTGAATGAAAGGAATGCATAAGGCAGAGTCAAGGAAACACTAAGGGGGTGAATGGTGGCCTGGCTTTAGGGGGAATTAGCACACAGAGTGTGTAGGGTAGAATAGTTTCTATGCATGGCATTATCATGCTAGATCCACGGCATTAGACATCTGCCTTTATCTACAATATCCTAGTGAACTTTAGGGAAAGCTGTGGGCTTTAGATACCTGTGCCAGTGAAGGGCCAGCACTTGTCACTGCCACCACTCTGTAGGGGATGCTGGCAATGGGGGGGGCTGTAGGAAATCTATGTGTTCCTTACACGTTCACTTAAATAAACTTCAAAGTATACCCGAAGGTATGCTTCAAGAATCTAGACCTATGATATGCAAATCAACTGTATTTCATTATCCAAGCATTTCATTATTATTATGTTATAAGTTGGAAATGTTGGGTGTCAGTGAAGACATAAGGAACCAAACCCTTGCACATTGCCAGGGAAGTGTCAAAGATCAGTGCTATGTTGGGCAACAGGTAGACAGTTGTTTAAGGTACTAAATGTGACTTTGTGACTGAGTGATGCTGCTTCCAAGGATATAGCTAAGAGAATCAAGACTGATGGTCTTCATGGAGCTTCTCTACCCACGCTTATCACAGCACTGTACACAACATCAAGGCACTGGGATAATTCTGAGCCCGTCATTGATGAACACACAGGGTGTGCAATCCAGACTGGATGCCATCCGTAGAGAGGAACATAGCCCTGCTGGAGGCTGCAGTATAAATGTAAAAACACATCCTTTGGTAAGATCCTGCACAGGTGCACACATATATGCACATATGCTCACACTTGTATCTACACGTGCACAAATAAACACATGATGAACAGATCCACATACATCGCCATATGTGTATGCACTTCTCTAGTTTGCCCACTTATACATTTCCTGATGACTGTATAGCTCTGGGTTTTGCATTATCAAGAAGAGAGAGCATTAGCACTGAAGATTTTTCAATACTTCTAACATGAAATAAGGATATAAACTCTCAAGAAAAGCACATCCATAGAGACAGGAAGTACCTGTGACTTTCTGTGCTCTGCTACAGAGCACACAGGAAGATTTGGGACAGCACTACTATGACTGAGTTGTGGTGATCATTATGCAAGTATATGGATAATGAAGAATCATTGAGCTGTGTCCTAAAGTTTTATAACTTATATCTAGAAAACTAAAAAAATCAGGACACATAAGTCATGGACATGCCACAGTCTTTGGAATGACATAAGGATTGTATAAGGTGGACAAATGATTTTATACCTTCATGTTTGAAAAGGAAGGAAATAGCTGGTGGGGTGGAACAGTGGGTAAAGGTGCTGCTAAGCACATCAGTTCCATCCACAGGACCCACATCCTAGAAGAAGGAGTCATCTCTTCCTAGATGTGATCTGACTTCTATAAGTGGCTATAGCATGTGACCTCTGACAACAGAGTTTAAATAAATTAAAATATAGTAAAATTTTAAAAAGAAGTAAAGCTAGGCTAACTGTACCCAAAGCTGTGATTCAAGAAACTAGACCTATGATATGCAATTCAACTGGGAGTAAGAAAATAAAAAAAAAAATCAATGAAATATAAAAACACAGTAAGTAGATCATAGCAAATTCAAAGAGAATGTACTTAAGATATAAATTAAATAAACCTACCAGGCACGTGTGGCCCACAAAAGCACTGAGACTTGGGGATAGTAGACAAAGACCCTGCACAGATGGAGAAATTTTAAAAGTGAGAGGATATTGCTCTCTGAACCAAATATTCAGGCGCACCAGGCTGTGTCCTGAGGTTTCTCCTTAACTGGGTTGAGAGGGCCACAGCCCTTCAGAATAGCACCAATGTTCCCAAAGAGCAATAGCTGATCACTCAGTGTTCATTATTAAAGCCTGCAGGTGTGCTCACAGGTGAGTGAGACCATCAGGCCACAGAGAGCAGATGAACGCAATAGCACAGAACACTTCCAAAGGAGTAAAAGCACAACTGTGTCATCAACTCAAGAAACTTCTAAAGGGGGCATGTAAATCAAGATAAAACATTACTAGAAACGCAATGAAAGCATTATCAAGAATATTATGAAACACAACCTTGAGCCGGAGAGATTGCCCAGTGGTTAGAAACACTTGTTGCTCTCCCAGAGGCCTCCTCCCGAGCTTGCCCCTTTACATCAGCATGTCAGTTGGTGGTCTTACTAAACCAGCATAACTCCCAACTACATTCTAAACATTTGTCCTTACTCATCAGGAAAGGTCTCTTTGTGATAGATGGAGGCCACTAGAGAAAACCACAGCCAATCACAATGTCCTAGTCCCAGCTGATACAAAATACAGCATATAGCCTGTCTCTAAGGCTAAGGCATCATTGTAGAAAGGAGGGATGGAAAGATTGTAAAAGCCAGAGGAGCAGGGTTTGCTGCAAGAGTATGTTCCTAAAAAGGTCAGAAGCTGCATCCACGAAGTCTTACACTGATATTTAAAATGCAAATTAAATGTGACATTGCGTTTTACTCTGAACACTTTTTGACTGGCCTGATTTTCTCCCCTTCTTGTCACTTTGGCACTTGGCCAGGATGAACTGTCAACTTGGGGCAATATTAAAGGACCCTACATGCGTAGTGTCTGCAATGTGACACTCTCCTCTTGGTCTTTTTTTCTTCCTTAGCTCTGTGCAGACCACCATCCAGCAGGGCCTGATGATCCAGAACCTGCTTCACACAGGTGGGATGCCTCTGCCCACTGCCAGCCCCCAAATATTATACCTCACTGATAATGACCTCATGATTTCTGTGTCCCTGGGCTCTGGTTAGTCACGTTGTCTTAATACACTGGCTACCTTGATCTCTCTGTAAACTGACCTAGGACTCCCTGTTTGCTTCAACCTTCTGTATGTAGCTTGAGGATCTACTTCAGAGTCTTCAGACTCTGAGATTCTGAGACATGCTGCTATTCTTCCATACATATTCCTTTTACTAAGATACTCGGGAGGCTGCTGGATCAGCCTGAGCTCCTTACCACACTGCCTTCCTAGTGAGGAAGTCTCCATAGGCCTGGCCACCAGCAGGCCACAGGGTGGCCTTACCCACTGCCTTCTTCATACTGCATTCTCTACAGACTCCCTGAATCCTTCTACAGCTGAGCTACTCTGTCCCATCTCACAGCCTGGCTCTCTCTACACAGAAAGAGAGCTCAGTAAGAGATGATGTCTTTACTCAGGGATGGAGCAACCATAAAATTTCCGGTTGACACAAATCAGAAAGTAATAACTGAAAAAAAAAAGAGAGAGATTTTGAAACAAAATAAATCAGGATGGTTGGAAGTACAGGGATGCTGAGCCTAGAGAGATGGGGTGAAATAGAATAAGAGAAAATATAAATTATCTCTGTGGGCTGAGAGAATCGATTATTTTCACAGGTAGAGGTACTTGGATGGGGTAGAAATTAGAGATGAAAAACAGTGGAGGAGGAGTGGGGAGTGAGCTGCTGAGTGGAGGGTGTGTCTGGATGGAGCCCCAGTCCCATGAGCATTGAGGAAATTTGAAACCAAGTACTCAGTGTCTGAATGCACAGTGTCAGTACCGTGTGCTCTGGGATGACTACAGCTGGACTGTGTACTGATGTTACAAGGAACAGTGATTCCTTAAAGAATGTGTGGACACAGGGTCAGTACAAAGACATTCGCTCTTCTCCATAGCATTCTGGCCACCCTGCTCCCATCGAGCCGGGACAGGGAAGCCCACTTGTGTCCAGGAGCTCCACGTCATAGTCCCTACTTTCACCTCTACCAGCAGAGCTGGGCTAATCAGTACCTCAGTGGCCTGAGTCTCTTGCCTGAAATGCAGACACACTGACATTCTCCCTCTGGATCTGAGCTCCCTGTTTGGAGGCCAGCTGCTTGCCCTTGGAAGCATCCTCTGTTCAGGCTGAACTGGTAGCTGCTGGCTGACTCTATCAGGGGCGCTCAAAGTTTTGCTGTTGTGTGTTGGGCCATATTTATAGCTCACATAAGATGCATACTGTTGCCTGCAGGTCCCAGGTAGGACACACCTGTAGCAAACACTATGCAACCATCAGGAATTTTACAACAATTCCCTGAATATTCAAAGTCAACTCTTCAGTTTATTCATCTCCCAACCCCACAGCCTCTGACCATAATCACTCTCCAGTAAATACCTACTACATGCAACTCAAATCCAGCAGCCTGGGTGAAGACTGTGCCAATGGTGACAGGAATGAACACTCAGTCCAATTACTAGTCAACAGATGAAGGTCACTGGCTAATCAATGAGAGCAAAGGCGGATCATGAACGGGGACCCAAGGGAAGATAGAGTTCATGGGTCACTGACTCTGTTCCAGATGGTCTAAGGAAATGGGTATATTACTGTCAGAGAGTTTGGCCAAGCCTCAAAATGTCTACAAGAAGCCCAATGTACTTGCCAAAGCCCTGTACTAAATTATATTCCTCTCATGATTCCTGTCCACCCAGCATAATTGTATATTCAAAGCAAATGCATTATTTAAACAATAATATACTCTCTATTAGTTCACTGCATTGGGTTAATGGTTGGCTGAAGCAATTATAGGGCCCCAGGGAGAGATTCATAGAAGAGGAACCAAGACACTGAGTGGAGAATAGGTGCTGCTTCTTTATTGCAGTAATTAACGATTTTTATACAGTATACTAAAGGATTGTGGAGATGTTAAGGACGGCATAATGACCAACAATTTTCTTTTATGCTAACACGGGAAAATAACAAGATGGGGCAGCACAGCGCGGCCCAGACACCTGACATGTCTCTCATTCTTGTCTTATTCTCTTCAAGATGCTGCCAAGCGGGCCTGTGACTGCTAACAACCTGCTCTGTTACAGGCAGGTCTGGACACAAGCTGCTGCTGTGGGTGCATGAGAGATCAAGGTGGCATGGTGTGCACAAAGAATAAGCAGCTGACTGGTGAGTTTGAGAGACAGTGAGGCTGGGCAGTTCAGAGTCCTGGCAGAGCAGGGTTACCCCTCTGGTCACAAGTTGTTGTGAACCTGGGAAAGGACTCTGTGTGCCAAGCACATGCCTATATAGATATTGCTGGTCCTTCTGTCAGTGGACAGATGATGATGCATATATGTGAAGTAAGCCCAAATAAATGCTGGCTTCTAGTGTCTGCATAGACAAGAAGCAGCCTAGCAAACACAGGATTGTTTGTTTGGAAAAACACACACGTCTGATCTCCCAGATGACTCCACTCCACCTTGTTTCCCTAGCTGGGGTTTCCTGCTGAGTCTTGTGCAAACATCATTAAAATGATACTTCTCCATCTTCTACTTTACAGTCTAAAAGAGAGAACACTGAAGCAAATGTACACATCAAGACACAGCACAATGTGTGCAATTATGCAAACCTTAAACATAATTAGGGGGATTCTCGGAGTGCCTATTGGATTGCTAGTGTTGCTGGTTTGGATGTTTCAGTGTTTGCACAAGGATGACATAGTGGTTTCTGAGTATTGATGGCTAGTGAAGGAAGATGGACTACTACAGGTAAGAGAAGCATGAACTACAGAAGGTAGAGGATGTTGCTGTTTTGTAAGTGAGGAGGTGAGTGCTCACTGTTGGATGCACACAGGCAGTGCAGAGTGGGGCTTTCTGCCTCAGACCTGTGGTTGATGTGGCCTCAGTGTGTGTGGATCATTTTGGGGTCTGTTTCTCAGAAGTAAACACTAACAGAATGGAGCTGTTGAAACAGGACCCAAGTAATGTTCCTTTCCTCACCCCTTCCTGCCCTCATTTATTTATTTATTCCTTCTCTCCATCTCTCCCTCCCTCCTCCTTCCTTCCTCATTTGTTCTTCCTCCCTCCATTCCTTCTCTCATTGTCTCCAGCCCTCCAATCTCCCTTCTTCTCTGTCCATTTCTTTCTCCTTCTCTATCATCCCTCCCTTCTTTCCTTCTTCTCTCTTCTTAGACTCCACTCCCACATGACCTCAGTAAATGATCATCCTCATGTATATTTGATGTACTGTTTTGCTGCTTTGCACATCAGTTCTAAGTGGGCTCAGTGTGTGTGTGTGTGTTTGTGTGATGTGGTGTGTGTGTGTATGTTATATGTGTTTGTCTGTGTTTGTGTTTATGTGCAGGATGTTTGTGTGTGTTTGTGTGGTGTTGTATTTGCGTGTGTATGTTATATGTGTTCATCTGTGTATATTTACATGCAAGACGTGTATGTGTGTGTGGTATAGTATATGTGCCTGTGTGTTATGTGTATCTGTCTCTGTATGTGCATGTGAATATCTAAGGTTTTCTATACATAAGATTATATCATCAGATATACATCAGATAGACAATTTCAAATCTTTTCACAAATTCACATTTGGATTTATTTATTTATTTATTTATTTATTTATCTATTTTCATGTGTAATTGATCTGACTATGTGTCCACTACTACATTAAATAAACACTATGAGGAGGGACATGTTTGTCACATTCCTGATCTCAGAGGAGAACTCCTCAGCTTGTGCTCCCATGTGACTTCAGCTGAGCAACTGTCCTGCATTTTACCACCTTGGTCATGTGAAGATCTAAGGTTTTCTATACATAAGATTATATCATCAGATAGACAATTTCAAATCTTGGTCATGTATAGGTACATTCTTTAGGAGACTTTTATTATGAAACAATGTTGGATTCTGTCAAATGTTTCTTTCAGATCAGTGAAAATGGTCCTGGGGTTTCATCCTTTGTTATGTGAATGTGATGTATGACATTTATCGATCAGCATCCGTCAAACTATTGGCTTTCCCAGGGTCCATCTCACATGATCTTGGTAACTGCTTCTTCTTACCTGTTGTCTCAGTAGCTTTCCTTGGAAGATTTGTGTTCCTGTGTTTACAGAGGATGTTGAGCTGTAATTTTCTCTCCTACAGTTTCCTTATTCTGCAAGGTAGAAGAGGATGTCAGCTGAAATTAAGAATGTGTTTATAAATGTTCTGAAAGAGCTTGACAAGAATTGACAGTATTGTTTCTTCGTGTGCCTGGCAAACTTCACCCATAAAACCATCAGATCGTGGGTTTTTCTTTGAGGGGAGTGTTGCCTTCTCACTTAACTTTTCATGTATTATTTACATACTTATCTTTTTTTATTCACAATTTTAACTTAGTTTGTTACATATGTCTAGAAGTTTTACATTACTACTGACTTGTATGATTTGTTGAAATATTTTGGATTTGACTCCTGAGCTTCCCATTGCCTTAGTTGGTGTTCTCCCCAGCAGAACCAGGCAGAGGTCTTCCCAAAAGGTCTACGTTGGCTGTTTGGATGCTCAGAATAGGTCTGAAGAATGATGTCAGCAACTTGACCCCCAATGTGAAGGTTTAGGAGTTTTTCATCTTACAGACTGTCTTAATTAGTCTTGACTGTTAAAATAGCAGGACTTAGAATCAATTACCTAGGAGACAAGCCTCCAGGTATACCTGTGAGGGATTATCTTGATCAAAGTAATCAAAATGGTTAGAGCTACCCTAAAAGACAGCAGCACTATTCCTTGGGCTTGGGGCTCTGGACAGAATAAAAAAATAAGAAAGTGGGCTAAGTGTAAGCATTCACATTGCTTTGCTTCCTGACATCAGATACAATATGAAAGAGCTTGGTATTTTGGTCTGGAAAAGCCTTAACACGCTGGAAGCAGACCTTAATGGGAATTCTGAAGGGGACTTGGAAGTCAAGAGTGTTGACCAGCAGTGAGTGGAGGCT
This sequence comes from Mastomys coucha, assembly GCF_008632895.1. Lineage (NCBI taxonomy): Eukaryota > Metazoa > Chordata > Mammalia > Rodentia > Muridae > Mastomys > Mastomys coucha. The sequence continues at coordinate 34,289,733 of NW_022196914.1, read as the reverse complement.
TGGTTGAGGAGGTTTCAGGAGGGAACAAAGTGACTATCAGGAACTACGTTTGGATCATCAGCATGATATTTTGGCAAAGGAGCTGCTGTCATTCTCTTCATGTCCTATGATCTTGAGTTGAGTTTGAAGATAAATTCATTTAAAGATAAACTTAACTCTCATTCAGTTTAAAGATAAACAGACTGCCTTGTTTGGTGAATTCAAGATAAGAGAGTACTCAGACTGCAGCCTGGCTGCCTTTTCCTGTGCATGTGGCTGTATAGTAAAGAAGAAAAAAATGGCATGGGTAGAGAGATGTAAAAACATGTACTTTGTCATGTAGGAGAAGAGCTGAGCAAGTCACTTTGTAGCTAATGCCTTGATAATCATGAGGGGTACTTGTTATAGAAAACCATTCTTTTACATACTAAGGCAAGAGGAAATACATCCAGAGCCAAGAGCCCATCCATTAATGGATCCAACTGGTGAGAATGTGATCTTATTTGAAAAGAGAGAGCCTAAACTGAGAATGCAGATCTCCCTTGGTGACCACAATCTAGAATGTTTCCACAAGGTCATCACACAGGAGCTAACTGAACTGTGCTCCAAGAGGCTCATGCTCCATCCAGAGCTTGCAAGAGAATTTCACAACACTGTCGTATAGTACTGTTTTTGTAGTCATAAAAGAATATAGGAATAATGAAGTCTTTCACCATGTCTCTAGAAAGCCACCGAGGCCAGGCAATAGTATTACAGCTATAGATCCCGAATGGAGGCCCTGGGGTTCCACTGTGTGAATCTGTGAAAGTGAAACAATAGAGATCACAGGATGATGGGTGTCTTAGTCAGGGTTTCTCTTCCTGCACAAACATGACCAAGAAACAAGCTGTGGAAGAAAGGGTTTATTCAGCTTACACTTCCACATTGCTGTTCATCACCGAAGGAAGTCAGGACTAGAACTCAAGCAGGTCAGGAAGCAGGATCTGATGATGCAAAGGCCATGGAGTGATGTTACTTACTGGCTTGCTCCCTGACTTGCTCAGCTTGATTTCTTATAGAACTCAAGACTACCAGCCCAGGGATGGCACAACCCACAATGGGCCCTCCCACCCTTGATCACTAATTGAGAAAATGCTTTGTAGCTAGATCTCATGGAGGCATTTCCTTAAGGGAGGCTCCTTTTTCTGTGATAACTCCAGCTTGTGTCAAGTTGACACACAAATGGGGATGCTGGACCATGTCTGCTGAGGAAAGCTGTAAGAATGTAGTGAAGTAAGTTCAAGAGAGGCTTTCTGTGCTATAAGTAGTAGAGTTATAGGGATGAAATTAACCAAGGTTATTGAAGACCCCAAAATTCCATTCTAGCCCCAGATGCAGAGCATGGATCTTCAGGATTTAGTGTTTGGGGCTTTAATCCTGCTCTGTTCTGATCATTCCTTGTTGTGCTCCCACTTTTCCCACTTAGAATAAGAATGGATGGAAGTATACAAGTTTCCTTTTGTTGTTTAGGTACCTACAGTTTTGAGATTGCCTGGAGTATCAGATAAGAAATAGTCTTTCATTTTTCTTTAAACAGCATAGGCATTATTATGAATGCCACAATGTAGTCTGGCTCTGGAGACCATCAGGGTGACTGAATGTGAAGGAGCCAAGCTCACACATACAGGCAGATGCCAACTGACATATGATTATGAGCGCTCACTGGGGTTTGTCATTTACAGTGGCTCCTTATAACATTTTGTATGTCTGCATATCCGCTGTAATATGGACTTTCATTGCTGGTTTCATTTGTTTGGGACTTCCCTCTCTTGTAGTCTAGCTAATGTTTTCTTGGATAATAGTCCATAAACTAAATGTGTTGTTTTGCATACTGTGCAAAGTAGAAGCACATTTAAGATCTTTGCTCTCAAATACTACTCATGACATGTTGTGAGGGAAACAAAATGAACACATGAGAATCTCATTAAGAAATGTTTAATATCCAGGTGTGGCAACTTTTGCCTATAAATCCAGTGATCTGGGAGGCTGGTGGAGGAGGATTGCTGTAAGTTCAAGGAAAGCTACAGTGAGATAATTGTCTCAATAAAACAGAGGTGGAAACCAAGGACTATACATGGTGGGACTGATTGTTCTGGCAGCATGTGTATAGTAGAGGATTGCAAAGTCGATCATCAGTGGGAGAAGAGGTCCTTGGCCCTGTGAAGGTTCTGTTCCCCAGTGTAGGGGAATGCCAGGGCTAATAAGTGGGAGAGGGTGGGGTGGCAAGCATGGGGAGGGGGGAGGCAACAGAGGTTTGTTCTTGTTGTTTTTGTCTGTCTGTTTGTTTGTTTTTTGGAGGGGAAACTGGGAAAGGAGAAATCATATGACATGTAAATAAAGAAAATATCTAATAAAAAAAGGTAAAAAAAGAAAATATAAATTAAATTACTGTGATTTATATACCACATTTTAAACTTCTATGTTTAAACAGACAACATAATAGGACCAAATATTATCAAAATGGAAGACCAAGAGCTTGCAGACTTTAATGCTGTAAGTTGTATAAAACAACTTTGGAAATCTCTTTTTTTCTGTAAAATATGGAACTAGCCAATGACGAAACACTTCAATCCCAAGTGTTTAACCAGAACACATTATTATTTCTCACTTTATATTGGATTTGGGTTGCTTTGTACTTATTTTTCAAAACTCTTAAGACACATCGTTAAGTTGTTTTTTTGTGCTCTTTTTAATTTTTTTTTAAATAAAAACACTTGGGGACATAAAAACAAAGAAAACAGGGGTGGAGTTGGACAAGAGAATAGGTAAAGGAAGAATGTCAGAGTCTTCACAAACCAACAGGAAGTTGATGGATAAGATAATGAAACCACTTCCACTGTGCAATCAGTGCACACAGCAAAGACAATTCAGCCCAGTGTTCCTTTGGTGAGAAATAGAAAGACATATTTAAAGAAATATGCAGTTACATACTGTGTCACTTGTTTTGGTTTAGCTATTGCTTAGGAAGCTAGATGCACCATCTACTGTTCTGATATACTCATATCTGTAATACTCCATATTCTCATGGGTTGCCTATAGAATCTATACAGATCTGTAATATTTCCTGTTGTCATGGGTTGCCTATAGAATTTACTCAGATCTATAATACTCCATGTTCTCATGGGTTGCCTATATACCTGGGCAGAGTCAAGAGCTGGGCAGCTGAACTTCTCTCTGCTGGTTTGCATGTAGCCCAGTGTTTCTCCTATGCTTAGATCCTGGGAACCATGCAGAGCTTAAGCATGTGGAAGAGGAAAAGGAGGAGGAGGAAGAGGAGGAGGAGGAGGAGGAGGGGGAAGGTCTGTTGGAATGTCTCTAAGACATATGAGGAAACCAGGGCATCATGTTGCTGTTTTCATCAAAACAAATTCATAGAGACTCCATGACTCCCCTCCATATCCACTGATTGGGAGAACAGGTATTCCCATGCTCACCTCAGATCTCTACAGTGTCCCAAGAAAAAGAAAGCTGCTGTTGCTTCCCAGATATTAGTAATATGGGGAACAGCACAGACACAGTTCAGAACCATAGTTCCAAGCTCTGAGTCCACATTAGAACTCCAAGGAAAGTCTGAGCAGTGCCTCCTCCCTGCCTCCACCACACTGGGTCTATAGGAGTGCTAGCCAAGGGCTGGACACCTTGGCCGGTTCCTGGTGTGCCACTGTGAAGCAAGGGATGTGAAGAGGGCCACATCCAAAGGACCAAGTCACCAATAACAGTGTTCTACTTTATCATCCTTCCTACTGGAGTTTCCAAAATTCATTCCTATGGCATATATCACAAGCAAGTGAGCTTGAACGGGAAGGTGGCTGTAAACATGTTTGAAAGAGGAGAGAAACTGTTCAATGTGGTAGGGAATAGCTTTCTGTGTCTGTGATTGACAATAGAAATAATGGCTGACTGGCTTGTGCTGTACCTGATTAATTTTTTTATAGCAAAATTTAGACAAACTGTTTCTGGGAAAATTAATATAAAGGAAAACAATGCTTCACAAACACCACAAATAAATTACTATCGTACATTTTTCTAAAATGTTAATATTAAATAATACAATGTAAGCCACTGAAAATTTTGATTTCATTTATATGTACTAGTCAAAACCAAACCAGAAAAACTGGTGGGTAGAATAAGCAGTATTTTACCAAAGCAAAGATTTCCATGTGCTCCTCATACCATAGTCCAGTAGAGAAAACCCAACAGTATTAACAGGAATGATACATTAGCCTGGGTCCATAGGCTCAGTGCTGAGTGAAGGTGGTCTTATGGGTAGTCACCTCCTCTTCAAATTGAGCCTTATCTCCATCTTCAGAATCTAGACTCTAATATTAACATAGTTGTTAGGGATCCAACTATGCATCTAAGTTCCTCTGTGTATTTTCTCTGAAATACTTCAGCCCATTTTTTCATTTTTATGTTAAAACAGAAGCGGATACACCCAAATACTCATTCCTTGCAACTCTTCTGTGCCTTGTACATTAACAACATTTTTTAATACATTGTTTATTCATCCTCATGGGGCTCATAGACATGAGAGGAATCCAAGCTGCTTCTAGTGTCATAAATAGTGGCAAATAGAAGTGAGTGGAAACCTTGGATTCTAATTGCTGCATATTCTAGTTGAAAAGTATCTGTGCTCACAGGTGTTCAAGCAGAAGTTGTCATGTCAAGGCACAGACAGACAGCACAAAGAAGTCCTTCACACTGGCCGGTGGGATGGCTGTTAACTCTGTGGATGATCAGGGTGGGAATGGATTTACCCTTCATTCTCTGGGCTTTGGGCCAAGCACAAACATGCCCACATACATTGAAAGTCTTTTATCGAAAGAGAGTCCTTTCCTTTTGAGTGATGAATAGTTCAGTAGTATCCCATAATTCAGTGTTTAATTTATACAAACCCTTACTTAGCCTTTGTTCATTTTCCTCTTAAACTTCTGATACAGAGGCAATGTCAAGCTCACCCTTTTTTGGTGAGCTTTATGGTTCTGGATATTTTTTAATTAATTAATTTATTTTATGTATATGTGTACACTGTCAATGTTTTCAGACTCACCAGAAGAGGCCCCAGATCCCATCACAGGTGGTTGCGAGCCACCATGTGGCTGCCGAGAATTGAACTCAGGACCTATGGGAGAGCAGCCAGTGCTCTTAACTGCTGATTCATCTCTCTAGCCCCCATGAATCATGATATTTTCTGCATAGTCCTCTGCCATGCTGCCACACAGGTCTCTAATGATTTCTCCCAGGCAAACCATTACCTTGAAACTTCCTGCATTTTGTTGGTCATGGAAGGCTAGTTGCTTTCTGTTATTCTGTGAGTGGGGCCAAGATCGCTTGGCATTTGCAGAGTCCTTCCATCTCGATCTCATGTTTGTGTGTGTGTGTGTGTGTGTGTGTGTGTGTGTGTATGTGTGTGTGTGTATGTACATACACATGTGTGCCTGTGAGTGTGCATGTGTGTGTGTTTGTGTGTGAGTATTTGTATGTGTGTGTGCATGTGTGCCTGTGCATGTATGTGTTTGTGTGTGCACGAGTGTGTGGTGTGCAGGTGTTTGTATGAGTGTGTGTGTGATATGTATTTGTAAGCTCCTGAGTGTGAATGTATATCTGTGTGGAGACCATATGTCAACGTCAAGTTCTTCCTTAATTGTTCTTTGACTATTATTTTGAAGCAAGATTGCTTTACTGACCCTGGAGTTCATTGAGTCTGCAGACTGGCTCGCTACCAAGCCCAAGTCTGTCTTTACCAGTTTCCCCAGTTGTGGTGTTCCAAAAAAGTGCCTCTATGCTCAGCCTTTATATGAGCTGGGCATCTGAACTCAGGTCTATATGCTTGAGTGGCAGAAACTTTACCATCTGAATCACCTCCCCATTTCCAACCTCAAGTTCGTACCTGTCCCTTCTTCCATTTGAGCGACTTTGTAATTCACAGAGGCCTCGGAGATGCTTTTATAACCATGCAGCGAATCCACTGCATCAGCAGTGATATGCCCAGCTCTATGGGCCCCTCAGGACATTGACAGAAAGGTAGACCAGGACCCCAGTAAATGTAAACTTTTCCTCCCGGCATGACATAGAAGGCCACAATAAAGGGTAAGTGACAACAGTAAGATTCCAGAGTGCCACAGTGGCCACGGCTCTTGGCACACACCTGCTCCTGAGGAATGAAGAGAGCATGAGCTTACAGCAGCCTTGCTCCCCTGCCGTCTGGACAGCTGCTGAGCTGCTCCTGCCTCCTTCACTGTGTCAAACAGCAGGCATGCAGACTAGCCTTCGCCTTTGCTCATGACCTTGAGGCTCCAACTGGCACATGTTGTAAGACAGAAGTGGAGTTTTCCAAACGGGGTTGTAACATCTTGTTTATGCACACAAATGTAAGTATATACTAGCACATGAGCATACGTGAGCAAGCATATTCATGGCATGGCCCTCTCCTTTGGTGTTCCCACCAACTCTTATTACCAAAAACAGCACACAGAATTCAGTTCTCATCCTGACGGGTGTGTGTGTATGTGTGAGGGATGGGGTGGGGGCTGCTAGGGAATGGAGTGTTAATGAGCTGCAGGCTCAGAATGACATTAGGGGCCCCGAGGACAGTGGTTCCGCACCGCTCAGGTGCTCAGAACAGCTCGATCCTTCTATGCGGGGCCAGGGCTGTGCCTGGTGGATTTTCTTTCAGTCATTTTCCCCCCAAAGTGGTATTAAAAGTTGGCACTTAATGATAATGAATTGAATTGTCCTCGTCTAAAGTGGACCAAGTGACAGGATGCTGGAAACCAAGAGATCCCCGACCTGCGGAAGAAAACAAAAGTAATTGGATTACACAAATAAAATAAGATAAACATTCACTGAAATTACACTGACAGGCTGTGATTAACGAGCTGGCAGAGAAGGGAACAGCGGGCAGCACTTGGTGCCACGGGGCCCGCTGCCAGGTGTGGCTGCTAGCTTCCTTTCCTGAGGGACTTCCACTTGCTTCTCAGATGAAGGCACAGTATGGTACCTTGCTTTTCCAGAGAGCCCGTCTTCTGCACATTTTCTCTTCTCCTCTCTTCTCTTCTCTTCTCTTCTCTTCTCTTCTCTTCTCTTCTCTTCTCTTCTCTTCTCTTCTCTTCTCTTCTCTTCTCTTCTCTTCTCTTCTCTTCTCTTCTCTTCTCTTCTCTTCTCTTCTCTTCTCTTCTCTTCTCTCCTCTCCTCTCCTCTCCTCTCTTCTCCTCTTCCTTTCCTTTCCTTTCCTTTCCTTTCCTTTCCTTTCCTTTCTTTTCCTTTTCTGTTTTCTTCTCTTTTCTTTTTTCTTTCTTCTTTCCTTCTCTCCTCCTTCTCCTTCTTCTTTTCTTATTAAAATTTGCACCCTGGTTGGTGGAATTAAGATTTCTGTGGTGGGAACCTATTTTCCATCTTCTCCTCAGTGTTGGGTTCCTGGTCAGTTCCAGGTAAGCTGACAGGGCACAGAGACCTCATGCTTGGTGCCCCATAATCTCTTTATTGATCCCCTGTGTTGTCCCCAGGTGTCAGGGCTTTACTATGATCACCCCAAATTGAAGAAGCATCTGGTACTTACTTAGGGTAATGTATAAGAAGGGACCTTGTTAGCCCTGGGTGCTTGGTATGCCCTTCATTTTCTTGGTAGGTAGACTGTTAGTAGGAGAACTCCTTTATGCTTGTTGTTCTCCAGTTTTGTAGAGGAATCTCACAGTAATAAATATAATCCACTGCTTTGGCATGCCCACTGACATGTGTCTCCTCTGACTTCCAGAAGTCCTTCGAAAGGTCCCCAAGCATCTTATGAGCTGTGAGCCCTATTGTCATGATGGCTCTCAAACCTGGTCTAGCTGCCATGCCCATCAGACCTGAGCCACTTCCTGAAAGTGGCACTCAGCCACTCTGCTTCCTGCTACTGTTGTCAACACATCAGGTGAAGATTGCTCCGGGCACCACACTCTTTCACACCCTGTAACTCCTGCTGTCTGTCCATCTGTCACACCCTTGTTATATCTGGTTGTAATTATTGGCTTACAAACTGTGACTTCTTTGTGGTCGAGCTAGAGATGATTGCATATTTTTGTGGACACTGTGGCTAGCCCAGGTTTCATTATATACTGAGTCCTCTAAAACACACTGGACAAATCTGGACTGAGCTGGATCTGTGTCAGATTTGGGGCTGTCTTTGACATCTTGAATCTTAGAATCTATCACTTGGTTTTAAGCGTGATGCTGGCTGATGGAGATAAAGAATGACATCATGAATGAATGATGAGCAAAGATAAATCTCGACAGGAAGCTCCTGAGGTCTGTCCCACTTCCTGAACACTCTGTGGTGCTGGCTCAGGAGCACTGGTTATTGTTGGCCCTCCACAGGCCAGACCAGGCCTATTGCAAGACTGCCACCTATTCCTGATCATCAAGAAATGGAGCCTTCTCGTACACAGTTAAGCCCGATTTTCTGCTCAGAAGCCCAAGAATCACAGACCTCTGAGCTTGAGTTCCCCTTCCTTTCTGCTATGATCTCTTCTTAAGCTCTTGCCCTTGGAAATGCACACAATATCCTGGTTCTTCCTCTTGCAGGACCTTTCTCTGTGTTTCTCCAAAATGAAAGTTGTGTTCAAACAGTGCTATCAACCACAACCACCCATCCAGAGATCTGGTTCCCATGGGCAGGGTAGCTACCTCAGTGCCCTTGTTCACCTACTGGACTAGCATTATAGCTTCCAATATCTCCAGAGACAAGCAGTGTGGTTGGAAGACCCTGCTGTGGCTTTAGGGTTTCTATGTTTCCTTCCCACTTTGGTTCACATTATAAGTTTTGCTTGTCTCCCATGCAATTTTCTGTAGCTTGCCCATTAGGTCTAGAGAGGATAGGTCTGTGACTAACTCTTCTGCATTTCAAGCTACATGCTCCAGTTTCCAAACTTTCTAGTGGATACACAGGTGCCACCAGCACACCCAGGGATTACATCAGTTCAAAAATCTCACAGGAACATCTCAGAGATGTTACCAATTTGGTGGCTAGGTAGTAGCATATATTGTTCAGAATCCAGCAGTATGGACCATCCAATCAGTTGATTCACCATGTGCAGCATCTACAGGAGATGTCTCAGAGATGAGACAGTGAGATCAGAGAAGACTAGGAATCCTGCACTCTGAAACTTCAGATCCAGCTCATATTTGAATTTGGATTAAATGTAGATCTATCTATGGATTGCTGTGCTGCTACTCAGCCTATTCTCTCTCTCTCTCTCTCTCTCTCTCTCTCTCT
>NW_022196914.1:34255100-34280382 GCF_008632895.1 Mastomys coucha | reverse complement strand
CTCTCTCTCTCTCTCTCTCTCTCTCTCTCTCTCTCTCTCTCTCTCTCTCTCTCCCCATGTGTGTGTATGTGTATGCGTGTGTCAGCTCCCAATGGTGAACTGAGAAGCTAGGGTGATGCTGTAGTACCTGCCAAAGTCCTACCCAGTTTGTTAATGCTGACCTCACATTTAAGTCCCTTGGCAAAGGTGCACAATAAGTGTATCTTCTGCTTTCAGGAAACCCAGGAAAAATAAGCTCTAAAGAAGGGCCCTCACTGAAGTGTTTCTGGGTTCAAGAGCCTTCCAGATCTCAGAGCCTAGAGGACTTTGTCTATATAGGGCTAGAGACTATGGAGAGAAAGGTGCCAGCACAATAGCATATCATCAAACCGTGAACACCACTTTAATTCTGCGTGTTCTCTGAAAAGCAAGTGTGAATGATTTGATTTAATTTTGGTGGTGTTGGAGGTAAGACTAGGACCTACCTCCCACACATAGGCAAGTGCTCTCCATTGAACCCCAGTCACAGCGAGGGAGATATCCCAATACCTGTTTTTGCTATGGTCCTAGATCTTGCTGTACACAGCTGTGTGTCCATCTCACTGAGGAATGCATTTCCTGAGACTTTTGCCAATGCGGGAAAGATATTTCAAAGTCCATGAGCCCCTCTGAGCATAAGAACTTGGGCTTTTTGAGGCATCAACAGGAAGACCATGCTGACTGCCTTAGCGAGTTAACTTTGTAGTAAATTATGTGTGTGACTGTAGCTCAGGCACTAATGATCGTACATCTAACTACCAGCTTATTTACGCATAATTTGCTTCCATTGTACTTAGCCTTACTTGGAGACTCATGAATCAGCCACGAGCTTCATTTCTCATCGTCTTCCTGCCTCCCAAGGTCAGCAGTACCGTTTGTTCACTCTAAGCTCCCAGGGACTGCCACCTGACCCTCAGGCAGCCAGCAGCCCTGCCTTCTGGTTGAATAGTTGGACCACGCCAAGAATCAGAGGTGAGCCTCATTCTCACTGGAAGGACAGTGGCAGAATTCCCTGTGCGGAAGATTCCTATGACACATGGCTTCTGTCTGTATGATCATGGCAGGTCCCAGAAAAGAAACTACACAGATGCACCCAGCAAGGAGCAGCATCCGGAACCAGGGATGGATCTAGTCCTGGAGTGAGGGCCAGAGTCCAGAGGACAATTGGTCACATCACCAAAATCTTAGACTTCCTAGCCTGTCATGTCTCAGGTTTCCTGCAAGGTACCTGAAGTCTAAATCCTGTGAGAACCATAAAGAAGCTGTCATAAGACCTCCATCCCATTCACAGATGGGAAACGTCCCCCACATAATGTGTAATTAATACCCCTTGGCTCTGCCATTCTCTGTGGAGAATCCAAGGTAGATCAGAAACTTTGAGAAAGTTCTGTCCTATGGGAAACAGCTCCTGCCTCCCCAAGGTTTTGGTTCATCACCTGCAATGAATTTGGCTGTTTTAGACTCTTAGGGCGTAACTGCTCCATTGATGCCCTTTCCCCATCCAAAAAGCCTGTAGCTCTTCTGCTCTCTAGGTGATAAAGACCCACACATATTCTCCACTGAATATCTACTGTGCCTAGCCAGGGTCACCCAGTATCTATCTGCAGGGAGCACTATGCTCTGCAGCCCACTCTAGCCACTGTGAAGAAAGTCTAGCCTTAATTGGCTCAGATGTAGTGACAATGCATCAGAGGGTTAGCCTCTGAAAAAGGTCATCTTCCTGGCCTATAGTTGGCCATCATGCCCTCATGTCAGTGTGCTGGTGGTACTCCCCAGATTTATCCCATCCTTATGGCCTCGTTAACCTTTGTTATCTCTATAGTGGTCTTATAGTCACATTGTGGGTTGTGCTTCAGTGTGTGTGTGGAGGGGAGCAGCCCAGAGCAGAGGCAGGGGACTGAGAGCTGACACCAGGGACCATGTGAACCCAGCTTGTTGCTGAGCTCCTTCAGACTCCACGCAGTACTGATAGAAGGGTTTAGTTTGAGATCTAGAGACACATGTTGGGCAACAAGTGGTTAAATGTTGCAGGGTGTGTCATGGGATTCCAGGTGTAGGGAGATGCTGGTCATTTCAAGGACACACTTAGAGAAGCAGCACAGTTTTGTCTTGTGGCTTAGCAGGAACCACACAGTTCAGGACTGGTTGTTGGCAAAATTCTCTGCTTGTTAGGCTATGGAGGGAGCTGTGTTTGCAGCTCACAATGTCCCACTACATTCTGAACAACTGGTGTAGTTGTAGCTAAGCCTGAAGTGACATCTGTGATCCCCAGACTCTGGGAACTAGCCCAGCATTGGGGGGCACTGGCTGCTTTTGTGAAACCTGAAGCAGATTCTGAACACCTGATAGTTTCCTCCACTACTTAGCTTTGGCCTATCTCCTCTGAGCTGTAGCTTTGTTTGGATAGCTCAGCTGATTCACCCTCCCATGCTGATGGAGTTTAGTCTTTAGATGCATTTGAAAGATGGACTGAAGATCAGTCCCTCTCTCATAGGTAGATGATCTCCTTTACTCTGCATTTTATTCTCTGTACAAGAGCCCAGATATGCTAACTGTGCTCACAATGAGTAATGATCCATTTCAACCCAGGACTGGTCAGATCCACTTATCAAATCCTTGCACCCAATTAGGTAACCCAAGTGTCACATTCTGTCTTGGTCTCTCCCATCTACTGTATGAGCCATATCTGGTCCCTGAAGTTTCCAGTACTTATGTCTGCATTTGGCAGGGGTTCTCCATGCATTTGATGACATTTTCTCCTTGCCTTGTGCCCTATAGAAATAATGAATCTTCCCAGTCATTGAGTATGAGTCCCCATAATGGCTAGCACTTCCAATTTGACCAAATCTAGAATCCCTTGAGAGATGGGACTCTGGGTGGAAGATTAGAAGGCCTGGACACCATTTACTTGGATTAGAATCCTAAATTGCATAAAATAAAACAAAACAACTGAACAGACTGAGCACACTCTTTGCTCAGTGTTTTTGATTGCAGCTTCGTTGTGGCCAGTTCCCTGAAGTTCCTGTGGCTTCCCACCACGATAAGTTGCTTCCTCTCAAACCGTGAGTCAAATAAACCCCTTTCACTTAATGCGTCAGAGCATTTCATGACAGCAATAGGAAAGAAGCTAAGAAAGCCCCATGATCAGATGTATTGTGAGGAACCCACCAGGTTTTGAGGATGAGGGTACTAGGTACTGGGTACTGGGTACTAGGAACCTCTTTCTTGGCAACAGGGTTTGACATACAAACTTAGATCCCTCTCAGCCCAGGTATTACCACAGCCTTGCTATAGGCCTCACAACACTCAGCTGGGCATTCAGGGGCCTCTGCGTCAATGATTCTCTGTATTTTGTGGACATCTTTCCCATTCTGAGCATCTCCCATGGTTACCACAAAGAAGGCATCCAGAGAACTCCCACCTACATCAAAACTGTTTCAGAACCCAAAATACAATTGGTCCCCCCCAATACCCCCAAGGGTGACTTGTTGATTGACACCAGAATGACAACCCATACCTTTTAAGTGTGATTGGAAGGCCAGCATGGGCTTCCCTAGTACACAGTGGGCTTGTCTGTTGCAGGCTCTATATCTGAAGACAGCAGTAAATCAACCTTGAATTTGTCACATTCCTCTGAGCAAAGCAAATGAGGGACTCTGGCAGTCATGGAGCCACCTGCTGGGTGCCACCATCCTACAGCACTCTCTCCACCTCTCAGCCTACCTGGGATCATCCTGTACTTGGAGCCTCATCTATGACTCTGAACTGAGGTATCTCATAACAGTACTATATGGCAGCCTTTTTTACAGGCTTTTCAGTGCACTGATTATAAGTGGGTAGAGATAATTTGATGTATAGGTTATTTGAAAATGCCATGCCACTTCACATAAGAGACTTGATTGTACAAGGGTCTCAGCACTCCTGGCATGTTGGAGGCATTTCTATGTTGATTTGGGGAACAGCTGTCTTCATGTAACTATATGATTTTCTTAATTGGAGGTCACTACTGGGTCCATGGTGAGTTTTCACAAGCCATATTACTACCTCCCTTGAGGTTCCCAAAGAGACTCTGACACAGGGTAGTTCTTGGGGCAGTGGGTGGAACACAGATCCAGCTGGAATGGACGATTCGCTGTGTGGTGTTCGGTACAAAGCTGGCTCATGAGTCTTAGGATTTTTGTTTGTTCATTGTTGCTGTTTGCTATTTGTTTTTTTTTTTTTATTATTGTTTGTTTGTTTGCTTTTGCTTTTCCTGAAGCTTGGCTGGAACAAAGAAACCTACTTTAGAAGTCTGGTGAAAATGACCCAATAATGGACAAAGCCATTCCTCCATGGATCAGAGACACATGCTTAAGAAGGGGTGGCAGAGTCTAGTTCAGTTTCATATTGCACATGCTGATCTTAGCCCCTTTCAGGGTCCCTAACAGAGGCTGGTCTGAAGAGGCCACACTGAGGGGGACATCGACTGCTCTGTAAGCTGGTGCTATGTGCTGAGAGCTGCAAGGACACTGTGGAGGACAGATCATCTTGCTCAGGAGGCAGTTGCCTCAGCTCCCACCTGAAGGTCACCTGCTTTCCACCCTGCAGTTCCTCCAGGTGTTGCTGGGGCTGTAACATCTGGCCGCAAAGCATGCGTGGATGCCAGCCATCCATTGTTCTTCAGGCTGCCAGTGGAGCCATGATGAGAGGACATTTGCTGGACTGAGGGCTGGAATAAAGAGACAGGCTGCCTCAGCCCCTGGACTGACATCAAGTTTGCTAATCAACATGATAGTGTGCTGCTCTCCAAGGACAGAATGGCTCCTTCTTGTCATTCTGTCTCCCATTTCCTTGTCCTTTTTCTACCTGAAGTTCTCTGATGGGTACTTCCTCCCACCTCAGTCTAGGCTGTGGCTCTTGTCCTGTGGTAAGCACCCAGAAAGCATAGCCAGGTCTGGGTGAAACTGCTGCCAGCAGCATCTGCTGACTCTCAGTGGGTTGCACACTTAGTACCATTATTCTCTGTTCTCCTTGACTACTCAGCAGGACTCTAGCATCATATGTATGCCAAACCTGGCTAGGCTGGCTCTACATGAGGCCAGTATGGCCACTCACACAGACAGGCAGCAGTTACAGCATGTGGAAAGAAGCTGCAGAGCCTGCACGGGCCAAGGAGCCCTCTGACAGTCTGTCGGTCTGTATTCTTGGCACCTCAGAGATTGTCACCTGTACCCATGAATGGGATCTCTCCACTGTAACATCTGTCTTATCTGTCTTTCCTCTTCTAATCTGTCTGCCAATGAAGCCATTCTCCTCATAAGAAATCTACGTGGCCATCCCAGTAATGGAAACTAGAAGCATTCCTTCTAACACATGTCTCTGCTTAGAGGTTATTTTTATTTATTTTTTATAAACTATCCACTTTGTCTGCTCTATAAAGGACATTTGATCTGTCTATGATTAGTTCTTAGCTCTTGACATATTGGATTTTCTAAGCTTCTCTTCTTGCCATCTTGAGGCCTTGGAGCTCTCACAAGGATCTCCTGGATGCAAAGGAACGGGCCATGGTCAGCCTGCAGCTCAGGAATGGAGGAGCTGTGCTGCCTTCTTTAGAAATATAATCCATGGGAAGAGGGTGGATGGTCCCTGCAACAGAGATATACAAAGGAGTGAGAGCTCTGCTCAGAACAGGTTCCTACACTCAGGTGTCTGAGAGGTCCATGCGATGTGGTTCTAGACAAGAACTGACAACCCAACCTTCACATCTCAACATCAGAGAGTGAAGTAGCTGTTGCTGCACAGAGAAGAACTGTGGCTGCAAGTGGGGGTCACATCCCCAAATACAGCCCCACCTCTCCCTGTAAGCTGCACCCAGGTAGGATACCATGTTACCAAGGTACCAAGGTAACCTTGGCTGCCTTGCCATAGCCCTGTAAAATTTTCAGTGACTTTCAAGTATCTCAGCAAGAAGAACAACAAGCTGGGGCTGTGACCAGTCCTGTAAGCTCTGCTCCCCAAAAGGCAGGGACAGGAGGATTGTCAGTTCAAAGACTCTTTGGACAACTTAGTGAGTCTCTGTCTCAAAATAGGAAGTGAAGTAGGAATGGACTTTAATTCCCTCATAGAGCATGTATGAGGCTCTGGTTCATCCTCCTAAACAAGAAGGGGAGAGAAAGAGAGAAATAAGTGAACAAGAGAGAGAACAGAGAGTGAATAGAATTAAGAGACAGGGGAGGGAGATGGAGAGAGAGTTCTAAGGTGGAAGGTCCATTAGAGTACACTCCAGGTAGTGACCAGCCAGGCTTTGCATTCTTTAATCCCCTTACTCGGTGTGTATTAATCTCACCCATCCAACAAGCAATTCACTTCACTCTTTGCATCTTCCAAAGGCCACAAGAAACTCAAAGCTCTCTTCTAGGTTTCAGGAACTCGGCACAAAGGCAATCACTAGTCGCTGCAATCTCTGCTTTGGGGCTTATTCACGCTGGCAAGAGTTAAAGGAGGCCACTGTTAGATGACAACCATGTTGTTAATATTTCTAAACACTGAATGTTGACACTTCAAAGGTGGTAATTACTTTTTGGTGACCCAACCTACACTTTGTTACCTCTGGGTTTGGACTCATCTTCAGAAGGCACAGGTGATGAACCTTGAACCTTAATACTGAAAGCCATCATTCAGCCACATGATTAAGTTAAAAGTTGCAGTGTGCCCACCCTGTCTTTATCCACACAGACCAAACCATGCTCTCTCAGAAGTATAGTGTAAGTTTCAGTGATGGTGTATTGTTACAGGGATGCTACCAGAGACTATCACCCAGACATAGTTTATAGCTATAAACTAACTATAAACTATGTAATCCAGATGGCTGGGATATTACACTTAGGTATTCAAGACTTAAGTGTAGCTCTGAGGATTTAGAGTAAGGACTTTTAAAGGCAAAAAAACTGTTATCTTACTCAGTTAATGTAAGCAAGCAGTATAACAGAAGCTGAGCTAATGTGTTAGCTGGAGGATGAGGTTTTCCACAAGCAGGCAGTCATCAAGATAAGTTAGCTTGGGCATCTTAAACTCAGGATTCTAGAATAGATATTAGTACTTTTCCACATGGATTTCGATCAAGGAGATCAAATTCCAGTCGAACCTAAAATGCCCTCACCAAGAATACAAGATGGAAGAAATTTTGTACTGTCTTGCCTTGTTACCATGTGTACAGACAATCTAGAACAAAGTCCTCCTTGGCCTTGATCTCCCAGCAGCCCATTCACTACCACTTACTCAATTTTCCCTGTGAGAACAAATTACTCCTATTGTTCTTCCTTTCCTCAGACATCTATCTGCATCTCTCATTCAGTGAAGCAAAGGCAAGGCATGGTATGTAATCCAGATGGCTGCGATTACACTTAGGTATTCAAGACTTAAATGTAGCTCTGAGTATTTAGAGTAAAGACTTTTAACGGCAAAAACAAAAACCTGTTATCTTACTCAGATTTAATGTAAGCAAGCAGTATAACAGCTAAGATAACGTGTTAGCTGGAGGATGGGAAAGCACAGGTGACAAGGCCCCTGCCCAGACCCAGATGTGCACATGCTTTGGGGCTCACAGTTCAGCAGAACCAGGAAGAGGAAGATCTGCAAATAATGCAAACAGGTATCACTGTGAGTACTCTATGCACTGGGGAAATGTGGCCCAGGATAACACCCACAGTGACAGTGACAGCAACCAATCAACCCAGCATCAGAGTCAATGTGAATTACCAATGACCACAGCAGCAGTAGCTCAACAGCAACACCACCAGCAACAGTGACAAATGTTAACATTTGCTTAGTAGGTCCAAAGCCTGGTGGCGAGCTAAAGCTTAGTAATCCATCCTCAATAGACCAATTAAATACACAAGTAACAGTGAAAAGATTTATTCAATTTTGGCCAGGTTGGGAAGGGAACATCCAAGTCCTAATCTATCTCTAGGGTCCCGACATGAAGTTTAGGTTTAAATAGAAGGCAGGAGGTGTGTGGATATATCAGCCCTGGTAGAGGTGCAGTAAATTACTGCCAAACATCATTGTCTCAGCTCCAGTCTGCTCCTTAAAGTGGTCTAAAAAGCTGTCAGATCATGTGAGATAGCTTCCTGGAAAACAAGTTCCTCTTCTGCCTGGCATCAGATCCCCATTTTTTCTTTCCTTAACATGACACTCCTGGTAGAAATTCCAATCCCTTTGGGTCACTTTTTTCAATTATATGAAAATACAAATACCTCCCTTTTTGTAATGTCTTTGTTCCTTCCAGGCCAATTACAATATCTATAGTAAAATGATGGCGGTAGGAGAACCTTGGCTGTGATGAGAGCCAATGGCCAGAGGATGGAAAACTGGGTGTTTACCCCACTTTCTTTTGCCCACCCCCATTTTCACTGCAAAATTGTGGAAGAGAAGATGGACTAAGCCCTACCTCAGTCTAGCAGGCTCTCTTCTTAGTGAGCTCCTGGATTGGGAAGATTCTCTCCTGATTGTTTCTTGGGCACACACACACACACACACACACACACACACACACACACACACACACACACACGTGTGTGCACACCCATCTGTCTTAGTGCTTTTCTGTTGCATTAAACATTGATAAACACAAGTTAGGGAGAAAAGCTTATTCTGAACATTGTTTGGTGATGCATCCTGTCCTGGTAGGGAAGTCAAGGCAATGAAAACATTACATGAAGCAGAGGGTCATGTCATATCAACCAGTCATGAAGCAAAGAACAGTGAATGTATGCTTTCTATTGCTCAGCTCCACTTTACAGTTCAGGATCCCCTACTCAGAGAATTATTCTACCCACAATTAAGAAGGTTTTCCTGTGTCAGTTAACTTAATCAAGGTAATTCCACACAAGCATGTCCAGAAGCCCATAGCATTCTGTTGAGCTGACAGTCAACTCAATCACACCATCTAAGCCCCAGTTCAGTATCATCTCAGGGAGCCTACTCATTTTGCCACTTGGGTGCTTCTATCTAGTCCCAAGACCTTTGGCCCTCACTGAGAAACACTTGCTTCACTCACCCTACCTCTCTGTGCTCATAATTGTCTACATACACAGGATGAGAACCTGGCTAAGGGAGAGGCTGTGACATTGCTGCAGCAGACACTCCCAGCAATGGGAAGAACAGCCACAAGAGCAATGGCAACAGTAGCCACAGCCAGAGCACCAGATACAAGACCTACAGTAACAGTAACACAACAGAGTATCCACAGTGTAACAACCACAGCATCCAGGCTTACAGGCTTGCATGTCTTGTGCTCTGGAGTTGCTCTCGGAGTGGCTGCTGTGGTTGTTATGCTGTGGATAGTCTTTGTTGTGTTACTGTTACTGTACGTAGGTCTTGCATCTGGTGCTCTGGCTATGGCTCTTGTTGCCATTACTCTTGTGGCTATTGTTCCCATTGCTGTGAGTTCCGCTGCAGCAATGACACAGACACTGTGGTTGCTGACAACCACAATGGTGTCAGCAGGAACAACCCCAGGGGTGTAAGCAACCCTGACAGCATTGATGCCAAACAGCATCACAACCGCAGGAGTAGTGCGATGCAGGTACTTGTGTCTGTCATGATAGTGTGGGCCACCTACTATAATAAGCAGATTTTGCAGCATGTACATACTCTAGCCATGCTGTGAATATGTTGGTACAAGATCTTTAATCAACATACCTAGGTAGGGAAATGTGTATACAGTGTCTGCCATGCACACTCTGAAGAGCTATGGCCCCTCTCCTTCTCTCTGAGAATGACTGAGTTTCAGAGGCATGCACCATGACAGTGCTTTCGAGCTCATCCATGGAAGTAGCAAAGGAAATTTACTAGACAGAAATTGCCACCAAAGGGCCAGCAGCAGTGTTTCTCAACCTTTTCAATGTCGTGACCTTTTAATACAGGTCCTTATGCTGTGGTGACTCCCAACCCTAAGATTATTTTTGTTGATACTTCATAACTATAATTTTGCCACTGCTGTAATTATAATGTAAATATCTGGGTTTTCCAGTGGTCTTAGATGACCTCTGTGAAAGGGTCATTTGACTTCCAAAGGGGTTGCGACTCACAGGCTGAGAATGCTGACTTAGAGGGTAAGGGTGCCTGCTGCCAGGGGCTGACTTGAGTTCAATCCCCAAAACCTACATGGTGAAAACCTGCAAGCTGTCCTGCTCTCCATGCATACATTGTGATGCACAGGTGTGTGTGCGTGTGTGTGTGTGCACGTGCATGTGCACACGCTCACACGTATGTGCACATGTGCATGCACACACACACACATACATATGCAATGACAAAAAGTCAAAGAAAAACACTTCTAAAAGGAATAACTTGTTGAGGATGAGAGCAATTTAAAGCAGCACAAAGACACCTTTCAACTCAGGCAAACAAACCACACCAAACCAAACCCAAAACCTGGACACACCTTTGGACATCCCTAGGGCTCAGTTTTCAGTTTCTGTGAGTGACACTCATGGTTCCAGGCAAACCCGCTGCCCCCCCCCACCCCCCGTGGAGCCCACTCAGTCCTGTGTCAGCCAGGACTTGCCTCCTGCTGTGCTTTTTGACTTTTATCTTTCCCACCATAAATAGGAACTCGGAGTTGTAGGTCATGGTCCGATTGACCAAGGCACAAGTGTCAGGACCATAGTGACTTCAGCAGTGCCTGATCATTCCAGGATGTCCTCCCTTGTGACCTGACTGGCACTGGTCATTTCCCTTCTAGTCCAGGGCTTCTCAATGGCTGTTGCTCAAATAGAAACCTCCCAGGGCTCTAGCGTGGATCACACAGCCCAGCTGCAGCACTGTGTTTTCCAGGTCACACTGAAAAGCTTCATTAGTGGTATAACACGTCAAAACCAGTCACTTAAGAATGTAAACAGCCCCAGAAACAGAACCAAGCCGGCATCCCGCCATCTGTTCTGTGTGCCGTTTGCTGTTCTCACCATGGGCACTGATTTCCACTCTCTCAGATGAGAGGGGCCCTTGATCAGCTCATTGTCCCTGAGTAGCGCACACTGGCAATGTCAACAGCTTGCTCTGATGGTGGGGGGCCTAGGGCTCTGGCTCAGCAGGGGAGGTGGCAGCAGCAGCTGGCATGGTGTGGGACCCACTTCTCTCTCTCTCTCTCTCTCTCTCTCTCTCTCTCTCTCTCTCTCTCTCTCTCTCTCTCTCTCTCTCTCTCTCTCTCACACACACACACACACACACACAGGAAGCAAGTTGTATCTCATTATTAACAATGGCACCTAATATACAACCATATTTCCCCACTTTTGTTGCCTGACAAGAGACTTCCATCTCTCCTCTTTCCTCCTAGCTCATCACACCCAGATCCTTATGACTGGTGCAACTAGGAGAGTGGGGAATGAAGCAACCAACCCCACCTTCCCAGAATGGAATCCACTTTTTGTCCTTAGAGACGATTTTATGTTCAATTGATCTGATCAGGAATATATTCTCCTTATCCCTGTTCTACATTCACAAACTGTAGGATAACCCCAATCTGAGCAGAGACCCCCCAAATTTTACTACCACAGACTCCAAAGAAAGCTACAAAGAGCCTAGCTGTAGCTAACACAGTGTACCAGCTAACACAGTTGGGCATGCAGATTGGCTATATGGGGTGTAGCCTTGGGTGCAGCTAGTCCTGCATGTGGAGCTGAGTCTTTGTCCATCTCAGGAGCTGTGTTTTTTTCCTCTTTATATCCTGGTGTTTGGTCCCCTGGGCTTTAGAAGTTTTGGGGAGTCCTCACCTAGGTATAGCATGAAGACCTAGTTCACATGAGTACTCACCAATGAATAATGGGGCTGATCTGAGTATCCTTTCTAGAATCGGGAGACAAAGTCACATTAAGCCTGGCTCCTAGCGGCTCTACCTCCCTGGATCTGGCCCTCTCATGTCTCAGTGGCAGGATAGCACTCTATTTCCTCTACTCTAGAATGGCTGTGTCCACAGTAGACCCTCTCACTCTCCAGACAGTTCCTCCTGCTACCACTGCTCCCAGTGCTTGCCCAAGCTGCCAAACTCAGCTACACAGAGCCTTTAGTCCTTGACTCACCTCCTTGTTCCCATATGCAGATGCTATCCACATAGCCTAAGACCTGTGTATAGCTACCAAGGATGCTCTGGCATCTCATCTGCGTATGCCTAACACTTCCTGAATGTCTACTTCACTAGAATGGAAGGCTCCATCTGAACTGTCACTTCATGCCCTGCCCAAGTGGCCTTGGTGCTCTAGGCTCACACCTACTACAAAACTGCTGGCTCTCTTCAACTGAGCCATAGCAGCTGCTATTCTTCATATTTTATCCCAGAGCAATTTGCATGTGCCCTTTTCTCCTTCCAGAAGCTCTGCCCATAGTTGCTGTCCCCAGTTCCCCTGGTACACTTCCCTGCCCTGCTTTATGATCTTCTCAAACCTGTCTCTTCTGTCTGTATGATATGAATCATGGAAGGAGAAAAATGTCTGCACATTTGTGTCTCTGTACAGACTCGTGACCTTGGAGAAAACCCACCCTCAGGAGGGTTGATAAATGAAACCTCTACTCACCACATGGAGCTCGTGCCTGTTTGATCCATGAGCAGACATCAGATGCCAGGCATTTCCATGGAAAGATGGTCCCAAATCAATAGTCACAGACCAAGGGTATGCTCTTCTCTAAGAGCCTCCTTGAGGGGGCAGCTTTGAGCCATGGCTCCTGCCCCTTAGGTCTGTGGCTACAGTTTAGCTGAACCTGTCAGTGGGGAAGAGCAGGTGAAAGCAAGAGGAACATGTTGATAAGTCCCCTGTGCCTGTGAACAGGGGCTGTGGTAGTTTGTGTTAGTTGCCAGTCTGATAGAATCTGGAATCTCTGGGATATTGGTCTCTGGGCAGGCAGTAGAAGGTCATCTAGGCTCATCTTGATTCTCATAATTGAGGTGAGAAGACTCATCTACTGTGGATGGTGTCATTGCCTGCTGGTATCCTGGCTATATAAGTGGAAAAGGGAATTTGAGTGTGAGTATTCAGTATTCGTTCTCCAGTCTCTGCCTCCTAACTGGATGCCATGTGATGAGCTGCCTTGTGTTGGTCTCTTTTGTCCACAGCTTCCTGGAAGACTGAACAAGTGGGTATAATCCCAGGCACACCAAAAGTGACATACATGGGGTTGCAGTCACATCTCTCCTACCTACTTCTGGTTCCAATACCTCACAGAATGAAGCCATGTTTGACACAGACAATGTATTTATCATCCTTAAACAGCTCCCAGCTATAAGTGAGCTGCATATTAAGGACATCTTGACCTTTGCAACTCCAGAAAGGCACTACTGCCTGAATGGTGGAACATTACAGACTTAAATGGGTAATATAATTAAAATTGTGATCACTTTACTTGGTCAGCAACAAAATTCACACCCAATAAACAGACATTACCGGGTCACAACACTTCAAATAAACCAAAAGCACACATGTTTGTCAGTTTCCCTCAAACCCCTGTTAGAGAATCATGTTCTGCATAACATCAACCCACAGGTCCCTGCCATACCTTCAGGATTACTACCTACTGACCTTATGTGGCTCTCCATGGTGTAAAGTAGAATCCACACAGATGCAGAAATGGCTAAGGACAAATATCGCCTACTGGGGTGAAACTGCCCGTATGCTGTGTGCCTCACAGGGTCTCTGCCACTTTTGAGCTCATCACTTCCTTGTGGGTTTCCCCATCATATATGCTTAAGTTTTTAATTTACAGTTATTGTCAACTCAACAGGGTAATTTTGAAATAAGCGAAAGTATCAAGACATCAATACCTTATGATACACATTTACACTTTTGCTCATTCTGTGATACTAATAAACATCTCAATATGTTTTTCATTTTTACTTATGTGTATGAGAATTTGCCTGCTTGTTTGTAATGGAACCCCATGCATGCGGCACCCATGGAGTCCACAAGAGGATGTGGGATCCCCTGGAGTAGCAGATAGTTGTGAAGCTCTATGTAGGAGCTAGGAACAGAACTTGGATCTTCTGCAAGAGCAACATTGGTTCTTAATTGATGAGGCAACTCTCCATCCCTCAGGGACATTATTTTAAAATAAGTATACTATCACAAATGGTCAGGGAGAGAGGAGCCAAAACTCTGGGCTTTAAGGGCCTTTTCACAAACTAGTATTAAAAGTACTGAGAACTACCCAACCTTCTTCAATGCCATCTGCAGAGCTACACAGAAAGGTAGACCGTTCCCTTGTGTCTCCAACAGGCAATATGTCTCTCCTTCTGTGTCTTACAGTCAATCCCAAGGCTGGCTGTACTTTTCCTATGGTATGCTAGAGGGGGGACAGGGATTCCTCTACTCATTCACAGAACAAAATTTCTTACACCCAAAGCCAGGTGTTGCACATCTGACAGAGTTCCCAAGATGGGGAAGCCTACTGTCTCCCACCCCTGAGTGTTTAGCCCAAAGTCTCAGCCATGTTGACCTATAGGAAATACAGCCAGCCTTGAGGCAGTGGCCTTGTTTGCTCCACCTCTGTCCCTGGTGCTCAGGGCTGACATGGAAAGTACCCTACCCCCCAGTATACCTAGGCCTGGTATTCTGGAGCCATCTGTGTTTTCTCCCCATCCAGCCTCTAAGATAGACTATGTGACTGCCAACTAGGTTATCGCTACACCTTAGATGTGTGATGTGGAATAGTCTCTAATTATGTGCTTAGCAGACAGGCTACAGTGAGGTAGTAGTACATAGACATTTTGAAACAGAAAGTGTTACAGCTTTAGGGCAATAGCTGCTACTTTGGTAGCTATAGTTTCTTGCTGTCATCTAAGTGTAAAGTGATCCTTGTGATGCAGACAGACACATCCCAAGCTGAAAGAACTACCATGTGTGGGTGCATCTCCCACTTCCTCAGAGGGAAAGGACAGATGTGTCAGCAGTGGATCAGCTGTTGGGATAATTATACTCAATAAGACATGACAGGCTCCATCCCAGCCTAGTTTTGGGTTCTCAGTGAACTCTCAGAGGGGGTCCTGCTGTCACTTAATTGTGCCTTAGAGCAAGAAGTCGGGAGCTCTGCTGGCTTAACTTACTGGAGGATTGGAAATTGTGTGTCTTAAGTTACAGGAAGATCGGAAACAGGGTCTCAGCTGCAATCATTCCTCCAAAAAGAACCACAGAGGCAGCAGCATCCTTGTAGGGGAATGCTAAGGAAAAGTAGAGGCAAGGTGTGAGTTTCCTGTGCAGCCTGACCCCTTGTTCCTCCCTCACCTCTTCTCCTCTTCATGCCCTCTTCACTTGATCCATGTCTCTATTGTAACCGTAAACCCAGTATTTTGGTTTTGGTTTCAACAGTTGAATTTTACTCAGAAACTAAGAAACCTTGGAGGGCTGAGCATACTGCTCAGTTACACTCTTTACAAATCTGGGGACTTGAATTTGATCTTCAAAACCCTCACTAAAAGCCAGCATGGCAGCACATATTTGTAATCCTGATATTCAGGAAAAGGCAGACTAGACTCCTGGGGTTCTCAGGCTATCTATCCTGCTTGGGGAGCTTCAGGATAGAGAGAGATTCTGTGTCAAACCTTAAATAAAAAGGGCTGGCAACATTGATCAGCAGGTAAAAGCTTACTTTATGAGCTTGATCTGAGTTTGAACCCCACTAAAGGGGAAGGAGAGAACCCATTCCCAAAAGTTGCTCTTTGACCTCCACATATAAACCATGACATGCATGTACCCAGAAGCATACACACACACGCACGCATGCACATACACACACACACACACACACACACACACACACACACACTCTGATAATTTTGGCATTATGGTTTCTTTAAAAAACAGAAATATTACAGGCATGTGTTTTTGTTTTAATCCCAGGTGTGGGATATGGAGCTGCTTCAGATTGTCCACATCAGTTGAGTATGATTTGCCTTGTGCTCTAGCAGGGGTGTGATTTTCCCAGCTGCAGATAGTTTCTGTGATTGTGCGATGTTTGAAAAATTCTGGGGGCTTTTTAGACTGTATATAAATGCTTGAGTGAGCATAGAGAGGCTCATATAATTATGGTCCAGGATATACAGGTTATCTTGATGAACTCGACAGTGTCATCAACATTGTACAGGTTTTGTAGGCACAAAATATTCACGATTGAGGGAGTCAGAGAGTCTTGCATTAAGATTCCAGAGATCGACTTAGGGCAGAACTAGTGTATCAGAAAAAGAGTCTTGGCAACCAGTCTAGTATGTGAAGCTGAGATGCTTACCTCTGTGCTGCAATGGAGAACCCAGGGTGCCTGAAAGCTGTAAACATGTAGTGGAGCTGTCCAGCAGAGAGGCCTGTGTGCTAAAGGCAACACAGCTAGAAGAGTTGAGCTCCTCAAGCTGGCCAGAGTCCAGATGGTTTCGTGAGTTCTGGGTGCCTGAACTGGAGGTGCGGGATTTTGTATTTACCCACTTGGACTTTGTTCTTTGGTCCAGTCTTTCCTTGCTGTGCCTCCATTCTCACTTTTGGAACAGGAATAGTTACTCTGCACCATTGTATGTCAGGAGAATATAGCTTGCTTTATATACAGGGCTTCAGAGTTAAGGGATTAGCTGCATCTCATGAGAAACTCTGCACTTACCTCTTTGAACAACTTTGGAACTGTGAAAGATGCTGGGGGCTGTTGACTGAGTATACTTTGTTTTATGAGATGGTCATGAATGTATGGTGACTAACTACAATGGAGATGTGAAGGTTAATTTTTACTGTCTACTTGGGGACATTAAAAATTACCATTGCAATGCATATCCAGGCATGTCTGTGAGGGATTTTCTTAGACTAGGTTGACTGAGGTGCTGAAACACACCAAACAAAACGGTGGACTACTGCATTAAATCTCCAATCCCAATAAGCCTGTGCAATGAATGTACAACTCAATTATAATATGTATAAGCTGCCTGCCTAGAGTGGGCAGATGATATACCACTACTCTACTCTATTCCCCAGCTATGAGATCCCTTGCTACTTGCGGCTTCTCCAGGACATGTGGTTCGGCTCCATCTCCTTCTACTTCCTTTCCCTCTGTCTTCCTCTCCTCCATCTCCTTATCTCCCCCCTCCTCTTTCCCCTCTCTCCCTCTCTACGACCTCCAGCTCTACCTTTCATTTCCACTGCCCAATCACAGGCTCTAGCCTTTATTTGACCAGTTAAAATGGTGAGAAGGTTCACATGAAATCACCTGAGTACGTGATACACTCCACATAGGGGCAGCCCCTCTTGAGGAAGCAGAATTAACCTCAAAGTACAAATAGCACCAGGGCAATCCACCACAGTGGACAACATCATTACATGGGCTGGTGTCCCAGGTTGAATGTATAGGAGAACATGAACTGAACACTAGAACTCATCTCTCTTTGTGGGTGCTCTGTGGTTGTCCGTCTCAGACTCCTAATGAACCATGTCCTCAAATTTTAAGTAAGAGTAAACCTTTTCTTCAGCTGTTTGTCAGATGTTCTGTTACAGCAGTGGGAAAAGGTCGTTAATATACCAGTCACACTAAAGGCTTGTATCCCCACAATCTCCAGTACCAAAACAAACTAAAAGAATAAAGAAAGAAACAAACAAACAAAAAACTCATCAACTTACAAAACAGGATAAATAGCGAATAAGAAAATACATAAGACAGGCTGGAGCAACCACTCAGCATCTAAGACAACTTGCTGCTGTAGAAGAGGACTAGGGTTCAGTTTCTGGCACCCATATTGGCTCCACTGCCCTCTTCTAGCCTCAGGAAAACATGCCATATACTTACATACACGCAGGCAAAATACTCATATAATAATCAATAAAATAAAATAAATATCTATAGAACAAATAACAATAAATCCCAAAATCCACATTAGGCATATCATGATCAGACCACAAAAGTGAAGACAGGAAAGAGAGAGGAAAATGAAATTGGAGGCTGGAAGGATGGGCAGGAAGGAATGGATGTGAGAACAGTGGGGGTCAGGGATGGAATAAGGACTATGCCCTCTAGGGTTGTCAGAAGCCAAGACACCATGCCAGTAGGCAGCTTTTGAGTGAGATGTAGGAAATGTTAGTACAGCAGATGACCTGATGCAGAGCCCAGTGTGCAGCACAGTTGTGGTTTACAGAGAAGGAGAAAACTATCTTCAACAGAAAGGAGGAAGTTTCCTGCCATCAGCTCCACACTTGCAAAACATTTTGATTCTTCAGGAAGAAGGGAAATGATCCAGGTCACGAACCCAAGGTCACACAGAGCAGAGCACGAGGGAAGAAGAAAGCATTCGCTCCTTCTTCACATTTCTTAAAAGGTTTAAGTGGTGTCTGCCATGAATATGCATATGACTGTACAGCACAGAGGCCTTGAGACCCAGCACTTGGTCACAGGACACCCTGGGCACAGCACATTTATGCTAAAGTACATGTGCTTTACAAATGTGACACTGAGCAAGGTCTGGGATGCCAGGAAGTAGTTTTTAAATGAGTAAATACTAAGAGAAGAAACAAAATCTGATCATCTGGGGCACAGTGCTGCTCCTATCTCAGACAACAGGGAGGACAGAGGAGCCAAAGCCAAATATAGAGAAGGCTACAAAGAAGGCTACCCTTTACAGTATGTCCCCCATCATCCTGACCTTGAGCAGTATAAATGTACTAAGGAGAAGAAAGACTGTTTTCAGAATAAGCAAGGAAAGTGTAAAGTAAGTGGTGAGCATATGAAATCCACTTTAAATGTGAAGACTTCAACTAAGATTAAAGAAATGGAGTAAGACTTATCATGCTAGGGAAAGTACCTGAAGTTTTTTGTTATTGTTATTATTGTTTTTGTGTTTTCTTTCTTTCTTTTTTTTTTTGCATAGAAAATGGTTAAAGAGGCTTAGGTAAGTAGCTAAGCTGATTAGTTTCCTAGCACTCATGAAGTCCCAAATTCCATCCCTAATGTTACATAAGGATGTGCTGTGCACTTTGATCTCAGCTCTAGGGAGGTAGAGGTAGTAGGTTCAGACACTCAAGGGCATTCTTTATAACACAGAGAATTCAAAGCCAGCCTGAGATACATGAGCTCCTGTCTCAAACAAACGAAACAACAAAGAAGAGTATGGGGAGATGGCTCTGGACATAAGGATGCTTTCTCCCAATCCAATTGAAGTACATATGGTATTGGAAGAGAATAATACCAGCCAGTTATTCCTGACCTACACCCTCATGCTACAGCATGTATACACACACACATGTATACATATGCACACATACATATACACACACATGCATATACATATACACATATGCATGCCACACATGCACATATACACACATGCACACACATACACACAAGTAAGTATGTAAGTAAATAAATAAATAATGAGGCTTTTTTAAGGCAAGTGATATGTATTGACAAGAGTGGAGAGCTGGAATTTTTACATACTGCTGGTAGGAACAGTAGTTGATGGCACAATTTGGAAAACAGTGTGGAAGATCCTTAGGAAATTAAAAGTAGAGCTTCCATGCACTACAGAAATCCATATTTCTATGCTTACTCAAAATAAATTAAATCAGCACCTTATGAGGACATCTGGGTTCATGTTCACAGCAGCTTTAGTCTCAAAAGATAAATATGAAAAGTGCAGGTTGTTAGGTTAAGGACATTGTGAGATAGAAGGGAGTATTATTCAGACTTAAAAGATGAACCCAGAAGACAAGATATGAGAGAAGTGACCTAGACAGCTAGAGAAATCTTCCATCTAATATAAATGTTCTACAAAATTGGATGTTTGCTACCCTCACTCCACACACCTCAAAGATATGGTAGTTCTCCTGATTGTAATACACATATCAGAATATACTATTTAATTTACTCTAAATACACAAAAATCTGTAAATTAGTATTATGCCTTTGGAGGTCAGAAGTCTAAAGCTGAATCATTACAGTGCTGTCTCCTGGAAGCTTCAGGGGAACACAGGAGTGTATGAATCTTGTATCAATGGAGGACACCCTATTCTATACTCGGGGCTTCATCTGCCTCTCTGCCTCTGCTTCTGCCACTCTCTACTCTCTTTCTCAGTGACCCTGAGCCTCACATCTCTCTCCCACTATGACACTGCTACTTATAGAAAAATTAGAGCACCCTACTTAAATATTCTTGACTTTAATAATATGTGTAGTATTTCAGTGTTAATTTTCTAGCCCTTGCTCTTGCAAATTTCTTGTAAGTCTACCATGATCCAAGAGCACTTTATACAATGCCTATTCTTTTAGATTCATTTGCTACCAATAGTTTTGTTGAAGATTCCATTAAAGTGAAGAAGTAGATATTCTGAACCCTCCTACAGAGTGTTCCATCAATTGTTAAGTAGATAAACATAGCGATTTCCATTCATTTGTGGAGTGAAGAAGCCAAATGTTGTAGCGGGCTTGTACTATTATTGCTTTCTGTATTTTTGTTGCTTGGTACATATATGTTATGTATTGTTATAACTCTGTGGGTACATTGAGCATCTTATCATTACATAGTGTTCCTATTTGGCTCTATTTATTTTTGGGTTCTGAACTCAAGTTTGTAAGAAGCCAACATAGTTTTCTTCTGAGTAGTGTCATCATATAAAATTTTCTGCATTTTGACCAGTCGTGTTTTTTTGTCAAGGTCTCCATCTGCTGTAATGAGAAGCTTTTTTTTTTTTTTTTTTTTTTTTTTTTTTTTGATGAGGGGTGAGAGTTACACTTATCCTACACTTATCTGTGAGTATAATAGTGAGTATTCAGAATACAGGTAGAAATTATTTTCCTTTAGAAAAATAGCAGTAGGAGGTTCTTCTGTAAGGTCTAAGATCTCTCCTGGAGGACTGGTAACTTCTTAAGAGAGACAAAGGAGCTGTAATAAAGGAAGATGAGAATAAAAAAGCAGTATTAGCTGGCACTGTGTCCCTGACTGTTGAGCATGGCTTATGGCAACACACTGAATATGCCTTCTCTCTCTTTGCCTGACTCTGGACAGAACTGCTGAGCAGTGATACAGAGAACAAGGAACATAACCTCTTGAGAGTGTACTACACAGCAGAGCCAAATTCATTGCTTGCCTTTTGAGGAGTAGGTAAAAAATAGCAGAAGTAACTGTTGAGTAGAATTTCAACAATAGCTGAACCTTTGTGATAATAAGATTGAATTTCTCACCAGTAATCCAACAAAAGTAGAAATGAAATATACATCAAGTATCAGTGCTATGCAGGAACCCAAGGGATAGATCCAGGGGGCAGAGCTTGAGGTGCAGCTCATGGGGGCAGTCACCTCAGGAGCTGGAAGATTTGGAAGAGGAATAACTTTGGTTCAAGGATCCATCCACCTGACAGTTGTGTGCAGAGTCATGCAGGTGCTCACTATGCTCTGGATACTGGGAATTTATCAGTAAGCAAAGAGGACAGAAATCTCTGCCTAGGAGTCTTGTATCCTAGTGAAGGAGATAAGCAGAATAAATCCAATAGAGACACTTCATTTGTTAAAGAACATACTGCACATCGACTAGCTAAAATGATGTAATTCAAGTCCTTACAGTTGTAGAGACCATCGGTACAAGATCCAGTGATAGGCAGTGTCAGTCCCCTGAGGGCTCTCTTGCTAGGTGGCATATGGGTATGGCCTTGCTGTAAGCATGCTGGTATGTGCACGTAGAGGGACAGGAAGAGTACATTTCCCCCATCTCCCTCCTTATAATTACACTCACTCTACTGGACCATGCCAATAACCTCACTTGAGTTTAACTAAAGCCTCATTGGTACTTTCTTCGAGTACAGCATGCCAGAGGTAAGGCTTCATTCAGCATGGACATTTTGAGGAAATAGAAAGTGTAATGGATCTGTAATACTATCCAACCATAAGGAATTTGGACAGGAATTGATTAGAATGTAGGACTTGTCAAAAGATAAGTTCAGAAAGACCCCCAAAAAACAGTAAACATCACAGCAGCCATTTCAAATTTTGTTTCTATAGAAAATTGGTTTTTCAGAAATGTAATATCTATATTCTCCCATCTAGACCTCAAATTCTCCAGAGCTGTTATGAAAAACAAAATTATAAAATGTACATGAAAATAGATGATAAAATAAAAATTGCAGTATTTTGAAAATATAAAATAGTATATCAAGAGAGGTGCCCAAGTCTTAGAAAGTCTTAGAAATTCCCTTCCTTATTAGATTTGTAACTTTTAGTTTTGGCAGTTGACAAATTGACTTTACTTTATTTTTAATATTTCCTATAAGCATGATATATTTGCATAATACCAACTCATGTCTCTGACCTCACAGTCCTCTCACATTTACGATCCTTATTTTTCTTTGATTCCTATTGTTGTGTAGCATCCAGGGGCTTATGTAGGAGGGTTGCTGCAGTCTCTGGTTATACATGGGCAGGAAGTGTGGGGAACACTGAAGTTGCTGGCTCCTAAGCCAGCTGCCCACTTGAACCACCTTTCCTAACAGTTCGATTGCCTATGAGAAAATCTTACTGTTCAGCTGCCTATGGAGAAATCCTACCAATATTGGTAGAGCAGAGGGACCATCACTATCTCATTACACAGGGTCTCTGACAAATACTTTGGTAGGGTAAAAAGAGGACTAAAGGTTACATGCCATCCTAGATGTTTCTATTCTGCACTTCTAAAGAACTCCATCTCCCAAAGGTCCTCGCCGTCCAAACGTCACCTGAACAGCCTTGAGTTTTTCATCACCTACACAATGTAGGTGGAGGGCTGGGGCAGCATTGCTCTGTGTCTAATCCATAATCAATCCCCCTTTGTAATCAAACACCCTATCCATCCAGAGAGCTGGGGCCAGGGAGTGGTACCTCATATAGGTAGGGGACACTACATCCTCTGTCCTGGGAGAGTGGCTGAAGGATGAACTGAACAGGTCTGATGCCAGTAAGGTAGACCATACCTTGAGCCAGCTGCCTGCCCTGAGTCCAGCCCACCTTGAAGTAGACTCTAGTCAAATGTGACTTAGAGAAAAAAAAAACACACACACACTTAAATCCAACTCTTTGAGTGGGGACCATGCTGTGATATGTAGAAATATGTTCTAGGAGATATAGGGTGTGTAACACACTATATGAAATAGGCTATTATGCCCTAGGGCTATAGAATGCATTATATAATATATGATTGATTAAATGCTGTAATGTGGCATACACCATACCATACAAAATAATGTCAAATGTAATTGTATTGTATATCAGTAGTTTTTAAATATTTATTCATCTCTTTTTATTCATGTGAATGTGTGTGTACCTGCATGGTCTAAGTGCAGGTGCCCTTGGAGGCCAGAAGAACATGTCAGATCACACCAAAACTGGAATTACAAGTAGTTGTGAGCCACCATGTGGTTGATGGGAATTGAAATGGGATCCACTTCAGGAGCAGCAATTTGCTCTTAATCACTGGACCATCTCTTCAGACCAATGTCAGTAAATATAAGTCTTGCATTGATTCTTCCTGGAGTTTTTGATTTTGGCATAACTTATGTATAACTATGTTGATGACTATTTTTTAAAAAATCTCACTCTATAACTGTTATAGGACTTTACATATAGTGCATGTGCAGATGTTTGGGCTGTCCAATACTTTCTGAAGCTACCCATCCTCAGCCAGCCTCTGTTCATTGCCTACCATGGTGACACATGCTGTAGATGCCACTGAGCTGATATTGTGCACTGCCTGCAATTTTGTTCCTCTCACTTCAATCAGATAGACTGAGCATTGACAGGAGACCCGAACACGTGTTTCTCCTGTAGATGTTGACAGAGTGCTGTTATTTCCTGAAGGAGAACAGTTCAATTTCCTGGCTAGCTGCTCAGCATTTCATACTGGGTGGGTGACACCATCTCTGGGCTGCCCTGAGTAGGGCTTGAACCATAGGATGTCTGATTGGGGAAGTGATTAAAACTGATCTGTCCACCCCAGACTTAACGTCAGAATGATTACCCATCTCTGTGCTCATGAAGTCTATATTGCATGCTGGGGATAGAGATACAGAGATCTAATTAAACGCTCCCAGGGTTTTTTAACTCTATGTGGCCAAGTAAGATTGGTTGTGCAGAGCTTACATGCTCTGAGCTTATCTATGTCTGTCAGTCAGTGGGTAGCACTGGATACTGCTTGGTGCTCTGGGAAGGGCAGCAATGCCCATAAGTGATAAGTTTGAGGCACCATGGCCCCTGACATGTGCCCTCTGCTCTTTGCAGATTAGGGTAATGTAGAAAACCCTGTCTGTCTTTCACTTGATAGGGGTGAATATCAGTGGTCTTTCCATAGTAGTCACCCAGGGCTTCTTCATTGTGGCCAAGCAGAATGTTACAAACTGTAGGCAGTTTCCCAAGATATAGCCATTTTCTGTA
Organism: Mastomys coucha; assembly: GCF_008632895.1. NCBI lineage: Eukaryota > Metazoa > Chordata > Mammalia > Rodentia > Muridae > Mastomys > Mastomys coucha. Next base: position 34,255,986 of record NW_022196914.1, on the reverse strand, counting down.
AGATGTCAGGGAAGATCCCACATTCTAGTCAAATGAATTTCAGCTATGAGAACAACCAGATTGCTTCTACATATAACTAACATTTTCACTGAGACCCAAGGCTGTCAGGGCAGATTCATGTGACATTGGATAGAATGAGGACTAGAGCTGTCTTTCTCCTCCTCCTCCTCCTCCTCCTCCTCCTCCTTCTCCTTCTCCTTCTCCTTCTCCTTCTTCTCCTTCTCCTACTCCTCCTTCTCCCTTTTCCTCCTGCTTCTTTGCCATGTGAATTCTAGCTCATTTTTACATAACCAACTCATCTTTGAGACTAGCATTCTGAGAACATGTCGAAGAACTAAAGGAGATACCCCTACTAATAAACTGGAAAAGATGCTAATGGGAATCTCCCTGCAGTACCCCTGAGAAAAGGAGTCACAAACTATTGGCATTATTTGAAAAGGGTGCTATTAGTAAGGACTTTCTTGCCACCCATCCCTCTGCTCTGGAGCCCCCAGCCTAGAAACACATAAAGCCTCTGAAGACACTAGGCATGCACATCAGGCCTTGGGAGGCAGTCTGCAGCCAGAGTGATCTCCTTTTTGTGTGACCTTGATATGATTTTGTTTTTGTATTTATTTCCTGATTTTGCTGTCCTTGTCCTCCTACACTCAAAACCTCCATCCAGGTACTCTGACCACAGACCATAGAGAACACCTGATTTCTGTCACCACTCATGAACAGGGTAGCAAGTTCTTGCATCAAATGGGCATCCAGATGGACAGCTGATGGTCACCTTGGGCCCTTGGTGACATAAGTCAAATTCTGTCCTAGGAGTGTGTAGGGTTTCTATTCCTGCACAACATCATGACCATGAAAGCAAGTTGGGGAGGAAAGGGTTTATTCAGCT
>NW_022196914.1:34253641-34254746 GCF_008632895.1 Mastomys coucha | reverse complement strand
ATCTAAAGTCCCACAGTCTTTACATATAAAAAGTTCAATCTATTTAAAATGTCCAATATCTTTTAAAAATTCAAAGTCTCTTAACTGTGGGCTCTACTAAAATACATTCTTCATTCAAGAGGGAAAAATATCAGGGCACAGTCACAATCAAAAGCAAAACCAATGTCTGGGATCCAACTCATGATCTTCTGGGCTCCTCTAAGGCTTAACCGGTCACTTCTCCAGCTCTGCCCTTTGCAGCACACAGCTTGTCTTCTGGGCTCCAGATGCCTGTACTGTACTGCTGCTGCTGTCCTTGGTGATCATTCATGGTACTGTCATCACTAAAACACTGTATTCCGCTGTAACTAGGCTTCACCAATAGCCTCTCATAGGCTTTCTTCATGGTGCCAAGCCTCAACTCCTTTGCATGACCCCTTCAGTCCTGGGCCATCAATTGCAAACCAATGCTGCCCCTTCACCAATGGCCTTCCATGGCCTCTCATTGTGTCGAGCCTCAGCTGCTCTTCATGACCCCTTCATGCCTTCAAAACCAGTACCACCTGGGTGACTATTACACATTACCAAGTCCTGCTGCAGCACAAGGTACAGCCTTGGCTATCTCTGGAACATAGTCTCTTTGCTCTCAAAAAAACACTTCCCAGAAGATGTCACCTCAATGATGCTGCTCTCTTCTTATTCACCGCTAATTTCTTAGCTCCAGCTAACCAGCATCAATAGTCTCAGTAATGCAAAGTTTTCACTTTAGTAGTTCTGGTACCTTGTTAATCACAGCTGATACTTCAGCCCCAGCTAACCAGAACCACAGAATCTTCACATTCAAAACAACATGGCCCTGATAAGAATCTTTAATCTTCCCTCTGAAATTTCACAAGCCAGACCTCCATCTCTGCACTGTTCTCAACATGATCTTCCAAGCTCCTACAGAACATCCCACAGAGTTCTTAACCAGTGGTTCTTCTAGCTCAAAGTTCCAAAGTCCTTCCACAATTCTCCCCAAAACACGGTCAGGTTGTCACAGGAATACCCCACTCTCAGTACCAATTTTGTATTAGTCAGGGTTCTTTAGAGTCACAGAAGTTATGATAGTCTCTATGTAGTAAAG
>NW_022196914.1:34251051-34252306 GCF_008632895.1 Mastomys coucha | reverse complement strand
AAATTTATAATGGCATGACTCATTTGGACCTTTGGTCCTGGCTAATCAATCATGGTGTTTCCAGGTACAAAATAGATAGAAGCCCACTACATATCTGTTTGACCTGTATAAGCAGAAAAATTCTCAAACAAAGGAAAGAAGGGCTACATTGGATCGTGGTAAAAGGCAGTCTCGGTCAGTGAATCAATTTCCAGACTTGAGCCAGTTTGCAGATCCAGAACCCCTTGAATGAAGGGGTGGCCAGGTTCCTCTGAGGGAGGACCTTGTTAAGATACCTAAAAGTTTTGCTGTTAATGTTTCTCCAGTTCCCCAGAGGGACCTACGGCCTTTTACAAGAGTAACTGTACACTGGGGGAAAGGAAATAATCAGACTTTCCGGAGTCTATTGGATACTGGTTCTGAATTGACACTGATCCCAGGAGATCTAAAGAAACATTGTAGCCCTCCAGTTAAAGTAGGAGCTTATGGAGGACAGGTGATTAATGGAGTTTTGACTGATGTCCGACTCACAGTAGGTCCAGTAGGTCCCCGAACATATCCTGTGGTCATTTCTCCATTTCCAGAATGTATAATTGGGATAGATATACTCAGAAATTGGCAGAATTCTCACATTGGTTCCCTGACCTGTGGAGTGAGGGCTATTATGGTTGTAAAGGCTAAATGGAAGCCTTTAGAGTTGCCTCTGCCAAAGAAAATAGTGAATCAAAAAAAGTATCGTATTCCTGGAGGAATTGCAGAAATTACTGCCACTATCATGGACTTGAAAGATGCAGGGGTAGTGGTTCCCACCACATCTCCCTTTAACTCTCCTATCTGGCCTGTGCAGAAGACAGATGGATCATGGAGAATGACAGTTGATTATCGAAAACTAAATCAGGTAGTAACTCCAATTGCAGCTGCTGTACCAGATGTGGTTTCTTTACTTGAACTAATTAACACATCTCCTGGCACCTGGTATGCAGCCATTGATCTGGCAAATGCCTTCTTCTCAGTACCTGTCCATAAGGACCACCAGAAGCAATTTGCTTTCAGTTGGCAAGGCCAGCAGTATACCTTTACAGTTTTGCTTCAAGGATATATTAACTCTCCTGCCCTATGTCATAAGTTAGTTAGAAGAGATCTTGATCGTTTGTCTCTTCCACAAAATATCACATTGATGCACTATATTGATGACATTATGCTGATTGGACCAAATGAGTAGGATGTAGCAACCACTTTGGACTCATTGGTAACACATATGCGTTCCAGAGGATGG
>NW_022196914.1:34248956-34250147 GCF_008632895.1 Mastomys coucha | reverse complement strand
ACAATGCCATCTGCTGCCAAGCATGCGCCTATAGCCTCATGGGGTGTTCCCTATGATCGTCTGACTGAGGAAGAGAAGACACTGGACCTGGTTTACTGATGGCTCTGCATGTTATGCAGGCACAACCCAGAAGTGGACAGCTGCAGCATTACAACCCCTTTCTAGGACAACCCTGAAAGATACAGGTGAAGGAAAATCTTCACAGTGGGCAGAACTTCGGGCAGTACACATGGTATTACAGTTTGTTTGGAAGAAGATGTGGCCAGATGTACAATTGTTCACTGACTCATGGGCTGTAGCCAATGGATTGGTTGGATGGTCAGGGACCTGGAAAGATCATGATTGGAAAATTGGTGAGAAAGACATCTGGGGAAAGAAGTATGTGGATAGATCTCTCCAAATGGACAGAGGATGTGAAGATATTTGTGTCCCATGTAAATGCAAAAGGTGACTTCATCTGAGGAGGAGTTCAAAAATCAAGTAGATAAAATGACCCGTTCGGTGGATAGTCAGCCTCTTTCCCCAGCCATTCATGCCATTGCTCAATGGGCACATGAACAAAGTGGTCATGGTGGCCGAGATGGAGGTTATGCTTGGGCTCGACAACATGGACTTCTACTCACCAAGGCTGACCTGGCTACAGCTGCTGATGAATGCCAGATCTGCCAACAACAGAAACCAACACTGAGCCCCATATATGGCACCATTCCTCAAGGTGAGCAGCCAGCAACCTGGTGGCAGGTTGACTACATTGGACCACTTCCTCCATGGAAAGGACATCGTTTTGTTCTTACTGGAGTAGACACTTATTCTGGTTATGGATTTGCCTTTCCTGCACGAAATGCTTCTGCCAAAACCATCATCCGTGGCCTCACTGAATGCCTTATCTATCATCATGGTATTCCACACAGTATTGCTTCTGACCAAGGAACTCACTTCATGGCCAGAGAAGTGCGACAGTGGGCCTATGGTCATGGAATCCACTGGTCTTACCATGTTCCCCATCATCCTGAAGCTGCTGGTCTGATAGAAAGATGGAATGGCCTTTTGAAGACACAGATACAGCACCAATTAGGTGGCAACAGTATGGAGGGCTGGGGCAGAGTTCTTCAGTGAATCAGCATCCAATATATGGAACAGTTTCCCCCATAGCCAGGATCCATGAGTCCAGGAATCAAGGGGTGGAAAAGG
>NW_022196914.1:34236178-34247822 GCF_008632895.1 Mastomys coucha | reverse complement strand
TGGGAGTTGATTGTTGGGAGTTGGACTACAGACTGTAAGTCTGCAATAAATTCCTTTACTACATAGAGTCTATCATAACTTCTGTGACTCTAAAGAACCCTGACTAATACAGAGTGCATCTCTTATTACACTCTAAGAGCTTGTGGCATTGTTATATAGACTGCCTGTGGGCTAGGCAGAGTGTATACTTGAGACAAATCCATTTGCAAAGGCCAATGCTCCTCACCTTTCTGTACATGTCTCCCAGGTGCACCAGCATAGGCCTAAATGACCTTGTAGATTACACGAAGAGCATATCTGACCAAGCCTGGACCAGCTGCGCTGCCTTGGACTTTTCTCGAGAGTTTTAGTCACAAGTTAGGACTCTTTACATCCAGCAGAGTTAATTTAGGTTTTCCTCTGTTTCTCTGATTACAGGATGATATGTTTTCACTTTAGTATTTTGAATTTTAGGAATATTTCATTTACAAAAAAACAAAAACAAATCAGAAAGCCTCTAAGCACACATAAGATGACACCTGTCAGGATTTCTTGTTGTTCTTCTGCTCTCTAATATTACAAACTCAGTGATATTTTCTTTTCCATAGTACACTGCCTTTTAAATGGCCATTTCTTATTTCCCTTTAGGGCTTTGACCAACCGAATCCCATCTTCAGCCTTGGATTTAAACAACATTACCAACAGAGGCACTCAGAACAAGGTTTCCTTTTGCATATGAAATGGATGTGCAGGCTCTGTGCAGCTTCTAGGAATATGGTTGAGGTGGGGGAGTGCTTTTCTCTGGGTTTGGTAGCTTAATTTCAATACGATAAAACGCAAACATGAAGCTGGCAGTTCCTGGAGTATCATCTTGAACCAAAGCTAGCAACCTGGTGATGTGTTTAACAGTGATTTGAAGTTTAGCTGCTGTGTGGTGATATGTTTTATGAGGCACTTGTGGAGAAATACATTTTTCAAATCAGGAACCACACCTGATCTGTCTGAGTCATAATCATTTGTTAAATACAAAGCTGGTTAACAGTAATTTTCAAGTGGTGTTGTCTATGTATGATTGTCTATGATTGTATGTATGTATGATTGTATGTATGATTGTCTATGTATGTATGAATGCCACACTCATTTTTGAATAGGAGCTTGACATCTGTGAAAATCACAGGGGCATTTGGATCAGCACTGACTTATGTTCTATCCACGAGGCATTTCTTCCTAGAGAACTTTACTGTGTGGACTTTCTTCACCTTGGGTTGTCATATTCCTGCCACATATGAACAGCTGTATGTGAGGACCAAGCCTGTGACTGGATTTGGGCCCCTTCACACTCTGATCATTAGCTTCTGAATGTCAAGCATGGGCAACCAAGAATGATATAATATAGCCTACCCCTCGTGCCAGCACAGTGTGTGTTCCCCTGCACTTAAAGTCTCAATTTAAGAGGTTTTGAATGTGCTTTAGTATAATTCTTTCCTAAACTTGCTCAGCATCTCTTCCATCTCTTTACAGCTAGATGTGGACACTATCTTACCAGGGCTGCACAGGAACTGGGACCCTGAACTACCCTGATGCCATGAGGCTGACAAAGAGAGACTCAGAGTATTGGTGTGCTGGGTGGGTGTGAGTCTCTGGTTGGGTTGGGTTACAGTAGCCTCTTCTTAAGGGCAAGGCAAACACTGAGCCATAGATACACCCTCCCAGTGCCCCTTCCTGGAGCTCACTGGAGAGGCTGCTGTAGGGCCACAACGTTCCCTTGGGCTGTGCTGAGGGACCTGAGATGGGACTTTTGTATGTATTCCTCCTTTGCTGTATGAGGCCCAGAAGGGGGGTGTCTCTAGTCTTCTGCCAACTGGCTTTCATTTTAGATATGAATCTTGATATCTCTTTCCACAACTCTCCTTTGAGAGCTGTGGTTCCCAGCTGTTGGGAGAGACAGAGAGGTGATGATCAGTCTTCTATAACCATTTCCATGATGATGAGGGGCACAGGCCCTGCTTAAGTCAGACCACAGGCTCTCTCTCTATTTCATCTATTGGTTGAAGAGGAGGCTTTGGGTGTCATGTCATAGACAGTAAAAGGCATAATTTTTATTTTATAGGATGGAAGTACAAAATTTAAGCAGGTATATGATTTGTATGCCAACGTGTGATTCCAGAAAAGGCAAGAAGTAAGGAAGCCACAGATGTATTCATTTCTGTAGTTTATTTCAGAGGTGGGATTTCCCTAAGTTGTTTAGGAAAAAAACAACCAATGGTGTTGGTTTTATATTAAGAACATGACAAGAAACAGAAGAATACTGAGGATGTTTCCTCTTTGTTGAGCCTCCTTTTTGAAGAATGTGCTCTGGTTAGAGTTAAACCTTGAGGCTTTCCAAGGCCTCTCTCATCAAGAGGACATGTGGCTCGCCAGATCTATAATCTTAAGGGCATATGCAAAGTTTTCCAGGCTTGTGTGTCCCAGGACAGAACATATAACCAAGTTCAAATGGTTAGAAAACAAAACAGAGGTTATTAAGATATTGGGAAAACATTCCTAAGAATGGGAGTGGGCTTCTGAGCAGGAGAAAGTGTGTTCTCAAAAGCCCTGGGTTCTGACCTTCATACCCCTTTATAGCCCATCTACTTAGCACTCACATCCCTCATGTATGTATACTGCTGGCTTTTCTTGAGCATGCTCCATGTGTTATATGAAGTGAAGGAGGGAAAGGTTTATGATTTTCCAGCAACTGGATTCTTTACATATTATTCTTTATGTGTCCCTTTGATTCCTAAACTCTTGCCACACTGGGAGTTGGTTGGCAAGGAAAAGAAAAGAAACAAAGACCTCCAATCCAGTTGTTTAAAGGGTTTGATAAGTTGATCAACACGGGGTACTGCCATATAGTTTGTCCAAGTGGTTAGTGTTATCTAAGCAGTGACTCAATGATCCTGAAGATTCTGGTTGTGATGCTAGAGCCACAAAGTCAAGAAGGACCAAGTAAGACGAACCAGAGTCATCAGTCTCCTTAGAGAATTTTCCATGTGATAAACAATTCTATGTTCTTCAAAGAATATTAATTTGCTAGGCTTTTGATGTAAGTGCTGGTCTGAATCTAGGTATCTGAATCAGCAATGCTTCAGGAGCATTCAACCCCTTGAGGGTTGACAGATTTCTGCCTGGCTCCCTGGAGTGAGCAGGTCCTGTCTGGAGAAACATCCTGCCTGTGATACTCATCTGACCATTGTCTTGGCATCTCCAACATTCCAAGAGTTTTCCTCTGCCTTGAGGATGCTGCACTTCACCTGCAAGGACCATGGCTGTCACAGCCCTGCTGAAACCACCAACCTCTACCCCAGGAGGTCTTGCTTCAGTCATGAGATCAAGAACTGATGCTTTATTTTGTTTTATTCTTTTTATTACTCACTATACATGAAGCTTTGTCAAAGCTGGCCATGACACTGTCTCTATGAAGTCCTAGTATAAGGGTTTTTATTCCTTTTATAGTACATCTTTTTTTTTTTCCTAAACAAACTGTCTTATAGTCACCCTTCACTTTTTCCTGTTATTTTACCTCAGAGTTTTATTTATTGCTTACCAACTTTGTGGCTGTTTTCTGTACCCCCTTGAGAGTTTGACTTATCCATATTCTGGCTTCTAGTGTCCTCCACCTCTCTTTCCTGATACTGAGTAGGTCCTTGTGCTGCTTAGCTTTATTGATGCAAGCTAGAGTCACCTGGGAAGAAGGAACCTCAATGGAAGACTTGCCCAGATCATACTGGTCTGTGTCCATGTCTGTGAGAAATTATCTTGATTTGTGATTGATGAGTGGGCAGCCCACTGTGGGTGACACCATCCATAGGCAGGTGAGTAGAAAGCTAGCTGAGTGTGAGGCAAAGAGAAAGTCAGTAAGCAGCATCCCTCTGTGGTTTCTACTTGAGTTCCTGCCTTGTCTTGCTTTAGTGATGGACTGTGACCTTAAAGTGTAAGCTGAAATAAACCCTTTACTTCCCTAAGTTGCTTTTGGTCAGAATGTTTTATCATAGCAAAAGAAAACAAACAATAACAGCCTTTAATACATTTGATCAATAACTTTTGCATTTTTTCCACCAATATTTCTGTCTTCATTGGTTTTCCCATCTAAGACAATGGGAAAAGCAATATATAACTAAGCCTTCATCCCAGAGGCAGTATTTTCTATCCCAAATACAGGTCCTGAGAGCTAACATACATATGTATGACCTCAGAAAGGTAGTGCAATGGTGGAAATTATCAAGGAAGTATCAAGTAACCTGTAACAGCTTAAAGATATACAGTATGTCACCTGTCGAAGTGGTTAGTGTTATCTAAGTGATAACTCAATGGTCTTGAATGAAGATTCTGGTTAAGATTCAGCTGTCTTTCTCTTTAATGCCACAGGTCTTGGCCATACTGTGGGAGACCAGAAATGCCCATGCTCTGCGTGGTCTTTCTTATACTGTGCTTGGTAATAGTGTTATATCCTTTGACTTGTGTTCTGTAGGAAATGAAATGATGAATGAAGTTAGCTGTTTATGGATATCCTTTATGAAGGCCCCATTCTCTGCACTGCTGGGATGTCTGTTTCATCTTGTACAGACATCAGTGACAGTGGCAGAGAACTCTGGCACAATGTGGGTTTGCATGACTATGCCACTAGCAGTGGAGATTTTGAGATACATTAGGGTAGATTCTTCACTTTGTAGCAAGGACAATCATCCTTAAATAGTCCTTTTGAATTGTGTTGTTTCCATCTTGCACGTCTGGTATAACTGGATTGTCTGGAGAGCTGTGAGCACAGGCCAGTTTCTGCTCACCTCTCAGAGCTGCCCCTCACATTCTTCTAACCCAGTGTCTGTTCCAGATAGGAAGATGCCCCAGATGGTGCCCTGAGACTCCAGCCCAAAGCTTCTTTGGTTTCTTTTCACTCTCCATACTGTAGAAGATGACAATGTGCTCCTCCACTAAGGAGTTTTATTGATAATAATAGATCTACTATTGGAACAAAACTGAAACACTGGAGATGACATTCACAGCACATCTCACTCACCTCCACATATCCACATGCACATTGCTGATTTTACTTTCAAGATAGCAGAACATGTCACTGTCCCTGGGCTAAGATGATGTGGTTAAGACTTGGAACAATAGGAAGTCATGCTCAAGTTTCTGCCAGTAAGTGTAACCATGCCAGACTCAGGGCTGTGTTTAGCTTGCTTCACAGACACAGCCCACCCTGAAATGCAGTATCCTTTCAGGCATGCTCTGTAACATGGAATTTGATGACTTCGTATTCTGTACAAGAGAAATGCAATGCTCTCCCTTATTTACCTAAACAGCAAGGGCTATGTCTTATATTTTTATCTCATTATCTTTTGCTCACAGTGCTAAATACTTTATAGAACTTTAATTTTGAGCAAGTGGGCTTAAAGTTGATGAACACCAAGAGAAAGCATATTTTTTTTTTCATGGTAAGTGACTGATTTGGAATGGTACTGATGACTCATGGTTCTGTACAGTGAAAGGGATGGTGGAGATGGAGAGTTTGATATGGAGAGATGCTGGCTGGCTTTGCCTCATCAGAAAGCCAACCCACAGCCAAGTCCCTGTTTTTCCCAATGAGGAGAAGACCAGGGCTTAGGCTATCCCAGAGGCTTTTCATATTCACAAGTGGTTTAGTAAGTGGATATGGTCCTGACCTCAAAGCTGTTTCTTGTTCAGGGTCCCAGGCTGCTGCTTGCCTGTTATCCCTAGAGACTTGAGGATCTTTCCTGTGGACAGGAGGTGCTGAGCTAGCAGGACCCAGCAGCACCAAGGACAGCTCCCGGGAAGCCTATGGTCGGCGGAAATGCTAGAACAATGCACTTCAGACATTTTTAGTGTTAGCTGATGACTAGAATTTTCAAGAGATGTACAGATGTTTCTTTTTTCAGAATCTTTTGTTTATATTATAATAACAAATTTGTCCTTTATTCTGCTTTATTATTCACTTAAATTCAGAAACTATATTTGTTAGTCATTAACAATTCCTGGTAGACCAGATACTTTGGCCAAATCAGGACTTTTTGTGATTTTATTGTCTCATTTAGTATATAAAGAAAGGAAGGTAAAACAGATGTAGTGCCCTGTACAAACACAGAAGCTGGGTAGCCATGTTTGGGAATGCATGTGCTGGAGCACTAACACCAAGACTTGTATATGAATGGCCTTATGGCTACTCATGAGGCTCCTAAAAAGTAGCAGCTTCTCTCTCTCTCTCTCTCTCTCTCTCTCTCTCTCTCTCTCTCTCTCTCTCCCTCTCCACTCTTCCAGAGGTGAACTCGAACACCATTACACAGTGTTACTTCCCACAAGTAACCAGGGTGCCGTGCCCCCAGTGGCATTTTGTTTCACTGGCTTTGTTAAATCTTTTAATTAAAGCATGTTAACAAATGCAAAGAAAAATAAATGGCACTGCTTGCAAGGAAATTAAATTGAGGAACTAAGCCCATTTATAATTATTGTATTTCAATTAGGCTGCAACAGGGCTGGGTGAGCAGAGAGATAAAAAGAAGTAACACTGATGTGGAGCTTCATAAATATTTGCAAAGTCCTGTTAGAGAGAGAATGGCATAAATAATGCCTTAAAATGCTCAGGTGTCCCTGGGCAGTGCCCTTTGTGTTAATTGGCAGCCAAAAAAACAAGCCTTGTGAGTTTGATGAAACATTAACAAAACTACAGCAGGCTACTCGATCAACAAAAGCTAGGAATTCCAGTAAAGAAAGATGTTAGAGCAATGGATGCTAAGCTTTTAATTCATTATTTTAAAATTAAAATGCAATTAAACTTTTGAAAGACCAAGAATTACATTTCAACGTGTTTGCTACCCAAATATGTGATTTTCCTCCCCAAGATTAAGGAAACTCATAAATCATTAGTGTGCAATTTTTAATACCAATTTTTTTTTAAAAAAAGATGAACTGATAACCAAATTTCTTATTTTAAAAAGTGATAATTCAGTGTTTTTTCTTTTAATGAAATTCTATGCAAATTCTATCATGTACAGAGAGAGAAAGGAGGGGCCGTGCCTTTCTGTCTGGGTAATCATTCCTCTACACTCCCAAGCTCACAGGTACCGATGCAGAGAACCCTGTGTCCTCTGTGCAAGCTTGGTGTCCAGTCTGTTACCCCTGTCCCACACACTCAGCACACACCTGTCCCATGGCTCCAAGTTGGCTTCTGAAACATTACGACCATGGCCAGAATGGTGCACCACTCTTGGCAGTTGAGATGAAGAACAGAATTCAGACCTCTTCTGTGCCCATGAACTACTGCTTTGTGATGATCATCATTTTCTACCACAAGTTTGGAGTTTGTTTGTATTATCTGGACTAAAGAGTAGGAAGCAGCCATGCATGATGATGCATAACCCAAGGAGTACACAGACTTTCCTACAATATCTCGTCACTGGCTCCCCAATGAGGCCAGGAGTCAGTACTGTAAACACTCATCACTGCACAGTAAGATTGCATGTCGACTAACTCCAACAACAAATAATGTTGCAGCCTTTCTCTGTCCAATCACGGGCCTGTAGGGCAGTGATAGGCCTGTGACTGGACAGAGAAAATACTGCAACAAAATGCAAGCACAGAAGTAGATGAATTGGCCTGAAATGTTCTTTTAATAAGAATTAAACGTTTTTGTATTTTTATTGTTTAGGAATGCCATACGTATATGAATGTGTTTTATCAAATCTACCCCTTCCTTCCCTTCAGTTCCTTCAGAATGTCCCTCCTCTATAGGCTCCCAATTTTATGTGTTCTTTCTTAAACTCACTGGGTACGTGTAGCACTTCCAGCATGTACATGAGGTACGATCTCTTATTGGAACATGTGTAGCCTTTTAGGAGCCAATGTCTGAAGAAAATTGACTGTCTCTCGACCAACAGTCCTTACTTGTCAATAGATCCTCAGTTAGGGCTGAGACTCTATATGGCTCCTATTTTTTCTCCATGCCTGAGTTTCATCTGACTTGATCTTGCACAGAGCTTTTGCATGAAGTCACAGTCTATGAGTTCCTATGTGCCATTTCTTAGCCATGTCCCAAACACACTGCTTCACTGTAGTCATCTACTGTCTTTGGCTCTTAGGAACTTTGTATGCCATCATCTGTGATAATCCTATCACCTTGGTAGGAGGTAATGTGATATCCAGCTGGGTGTCCAGCTGAGGGATGAGCACCCTACCATCTCTTATTCTCTGCACAGTCACCAATTGTGAGTCTCATTGTTAATCTCTACAGACTATTTTTTGAAAAAAGCTTCTCTGGTGAGGACTGAGAGATGTACCATCTATAGGTATAAAGATAAATATATATGAGGAAGTTTAGTGCTATATCCAATTTAGCAAAGTGATACTTTCCTTTAGGACCTATGACCTGCCAAGCCACAGATTACTGGGCTCATTAACAGTGCTGTACACAAGTTCTGCCTTGTGAAATGAGTTTTAAATTATTTAGAAAGTGGTTGGTTATGCCACTAGTACAATGGTGGCATAACAATCATGCCACTATTGTACTAGTGTGTACTAGTATGTACTAGTGAATATACTAGGATTATCTTTCCTGGAAGGTTAGAACTTGTAGCTCATAGGACTCATGGTTGAATAAAATTGTTGATTACTTCCCCAGTGGCATAAACAGTACCTTTATCACTATCAAACCTATTTAATAAGGATGGAGTTTTCAAGCTGATATCTTCCATGCCCTAGGACTCAAGAATGTGGTATCATCAGTAATAGAGTCCAACCATCAAGTTCTGGAAGTCAGCCATGATCCAGCAATTTCTATGGGACCCTACTATTCAAGAGCTCAAAGGAGATAATCCATACATGGCACTTATATTTTTATTTAACTGCTTATGGTTTCTAGAATAATAATTGTACCCCTACACACTACAAAGCAACTTCATATAAAATCCTTTATACATGTATGGGAGTTTCTTCAGCAGGGGGTTTCTGTATGGATTTTTGAGGATCATGAGTTGTCTTTCTTCATACCACTTCCTGTACCCTGCCCTCCTGGTTCCTGCCTCACCCAACCCAACTCATACCATAACTCCACATTCTTCCTTCATGTTACCAGAGTTCTATCTCCCTTGCTTTGAAATCTCCTGACTGTGGTTTTTACATGTTTCCTGATATCTGTGGGTACTTTAATTTTAACACACATAGAGATGCAAAGCTAGCATCTCTATGTAAGACAAAACATGCAAGATTTGTTCATCATTCAGAATGATGATTTCCAACTCCATTCATTTACCTGTGAATTTCATAATTTCAATTCTCTTTACACATGAACCAAGAACAAAACAAGGATGCATATTCTCTCTACTCCTATTCATTGCAGTGCTGAATTTTTAGCTAGAGAAATAAGATAAGAGAAAGAGATAAAGGGATACAAATAAGAAATGATGAATTCAGAGTATCTTCATTTATATGAGTATCCCCCTTTGATGATATGATTTTGTACACAAAACAGTCTGTTTCAGTGGGAGATTCCTATAACAAATAAACATGTTCAGAAAAATACCAGAGTACAAAATCAGCACACAATCAGTAACCTTTCTATGTACAAACAATAAAAATAGAGAGAAAAATAATCAGGAGAATAATCCCATTCACAATCACTTCCAAGATATCTCAGAATAAATCTGACCAAGGAAGTGAAAACTTGTACAATGAAAACTTTAAGACATGGAAAAATGAGATTGAGGAACATATCAGAAGATGGAAAGACCTCTCATGTTCATGGCTTTGTAGGATCAATTTCATGAAAATAGCTACCTTTCCAAAAGCATTCTACATAGTCAACAAATTCCCCATCAAAATTTGAGCATAATCCTATACAGATTTTAAAATAACAATCTTAAATCTTATATGGAAACATAGAAGACCTAGGTCAGGATAGCCAACATAATCCTGAGCAATAAACTACCTTCATCATTCCCAATTTCAAGTCATACTACACAGGTATCCTAATTGTGGCATGGTATCAACAAAGATACATTGATCAGAGAAACACAGTGGAAGACACAGATATAAGCCTGTGAGTATATGGCTGCCTGATTCTTGACAAAGAGGCCCTAGATATACTTAGGAGAAAAGGACAGTATCCTCAACCAGGTAACAGAAAAATTTATCCTTCTCTCTCATGCTGCACAGAACTCACATCTTAATGGATCAAGGACTAAGAACTGCTACTATGGATCTGTTAGAGAAGAAAGGAGGAGTAGACTAAAGGCCCAGGAATAACTTTCCTAATAAGATCCCAATAATACAGACATGAAGACCAACACTTGACAAATGAGACCTCGTGAAACTAAAACTTTCCATACAGCAAAGGACACTATCAATCTAGCAAGCAGGCAGCCTACAGAATGGTAAAAAAGTCTTCATCAGCCATGCAAGTGGCAGAGAATCAGTGTCTAAAATATATGAGGGACTTAAAAACAAGGAAGAGAGAAAGAAAGAAAAAGAGAGCGAAAGAGAGAAAGGGAAAACAGTGCAACTTTCCTGTTTTTAAGTAGCCATTTTATATTAGTTGAAAACGTACACAGGCAGACACACAATATTCATACACACACATTCACCTCCTTCACCTACAAAACAGAGGGTTGGAACATCTCTTCCCTACCCATCGGCATCCAGGGGCCACTCTGGTGGAGAGAGAGAGAGAAAGAGCAAGCAAGCAAGAGAGGGAGAGAGGGGAGAGAGAAGGGGAAGAGAGGAAAGGAGAGGGAGAGAAGGAGGGAGAGAGGGAGAGGGAAGAAGGAAGAGGGAGGGTAAGGAAGAGACAGACAGAGAGAGACAGAGACAGAGAGTGAGACAGATAGACACACAGAGACAGAGACATACACAGAGAAAATGAGACACACAAGAGAAAGACAGAGACAAGGAAGGAGGGGCCATTGACCCCTTCCGGCTATTTCCAAGGGTCTGGTGTGTAGAAGGGTAGAGGCTACAGTAATTAAATAGATTTTCTACACAGTATATGACTTCTATTCCTTTTTTTAAACCACATTTCCAAACCCTCTCTTCCTCCCTTCTTTTCGTTTGAGTTCAAATGTCACATTGTAGATCAGGCTGCTTCAGCCTCCCCAGTACAGAGATTGCAGATCTGTGTATCCACACCTCTCTGCCATCTTCTCTATACCATAACCAACTCTGTCCTGTAACATCCAAGCTCCCTATGGCCTGGCTAGACCATATTCTCCCTGGGAGCTTGCCTCAGACTTGATGCCGGGGAAATACAGAGCCAGGCTTGGGATATTGCTGCTCTGTGGTTTCCTCCTGGAGAGATTTGGGGTTCAGGAGTGTAGGAATCCCCAACCAGCCTCTGTTGTGCCCCACCACACTGAAGGAGAGAGGGAGTACCGCCTTGGGTTCCAGACCCAGAAACTTGCTATGTAAAAGTCTGAGATGCTTTCTGATTCCATTCCTTTGCTGTCTTACTTTTGGAATAGAAAATGTGTTTTGTGAAACCTGAAGATTTCATTCTGGTTAGGTTAACAGCTCTCCTCTAGCATATAACATTCAAGTTGTTTCCTTCTTGGCTCTTTGTAGGGAGAAACCTCCGTGTGTGTGTGTGTGTGTGTGTGTGTGTGTGTGTGTGTGTGTGTGT
>NW_022196914.1:34222747-34236084 GCF_008632895.1 Mastomys coucha | reverse complement strand
TGCCTCTGTTAGGAAAGGCAACTGTTCTCTCAGAGGACAGGTGACATTCAGAGGACGCCCTACCTTACTGGCATATGAAGCTAGGCACAATGGAAAAGGGTTCTGACAGAAGGGTGCTGCTGGCCAACGGTGGCGGCCACGCCTGGCCATGTGCTAGGCCTGCCCTGGAGGGGATCCCGGCCTCCGCCCTTGTCAAAGCTGCACAGTTGCTCCACAATTGCTTTAGCCCGAAGCGCTTGACATTCACCCCCGGCAGATAATCGAGGAATAACATTTGCGTTACAGTTTAACACGACCTCGGCCTCTGCAGCTCTTTTTAGATTAGCTGCTGGAAGAAAAAAGAGCAGCAAAGAAAGAAAGAAAAATGGTCACTGACACCGTGCTGAGGCAGGAGGTGGGAGACTGAGCGCTTATTACTGCAGGGCACCTCTGCGCCGCCAGGAGCTGCGCTGCCCTTTTCCGCTGTGGGTGAGCGACTATTAAGGCGAAGGTATTAAAAGGAGGGCCAAGCAGTGTGCCAGGAGAGCAGGTCAAGCTGGAAGCAGAGGTTAATGGACTGACTATTACCTGTATATGAAGCTCAGTGTGGCCAATACCCAGGAGGATTCAGCTTTCGCCTCTCTACCATGAAGCTAAATGAGGGGGGTCGTTTAGCCCCAAGTCGAAGGGTGGGCTGGACTTCTAATTCTCATGAAAATGAGTAAAGAAACTGTAGCACCCCTTAACGCAGAAATTGTGTTAGGGAGCGAGGACCCTGTACTCTTTCCACTGTTAGACCCCACTCCCAGTGATCCTGAGTGTACAGTCGACTTCATGGGCACCAGCAAGTCTTTGAGCCAATGCAACAGTTTACTTTCAAGAGAAAAACAGACATTATTCAATACTAGAAGAAGCCCATATACTGTCATGTCATATACTACATGACAGTTCTGCCCTGAGAAAGGTCTTTGGTTTATTCTGTCCCACAGAGAAGGTTCAGGAGTGTTGGTCTGACAGCCATCAGCTCTGGAGGAGACACAGTATTCGATGCACACCAGGCAGTGTCCCAGGTGAGTCCACACCCAGCACACCCCATGAACTAACTCTCTTCCTTGTCTCTTGTCCACCTTCCACCCAGGAAAGGAAAAGCAGAATTATTTCAGTGGTATTCGGAGAGAAGGAATTCTGGCTGGTGGCATGTGCACACTGGAACAAACAGTTCTTTCTGGCCCTTTTAACAATTACAACCTTGAGCTCTAGTGTTGAGCGTGGAATTTCTTTCATGTCATGAACTCCAGTTGCAGACCTGAAATTTCACAGGGTAATTGGCAGACTGGCTAGTCTTGTAGCTAAACTAAAGTCAACCCCCTCATGGACAGACTGTGATGTGGAAATGCCACCCAGGCTGAGGAGTCTGAGCTGCCTTGATTGGATGGTGGCAGCTGGCACAAAGTGTTTTTAAATGCCACATGCCTCGTGCATGGTCTCTCTCCTCAACCAAGTGTCCTGCGGGGACATCTTTCTTCACCTTTATCCTTATTTGCTGGGGATTACTCTTCGCTTCACATCCACCACGCTATGAGGACACACACACAGGGAGTACTGGTCAGACGTAGGAGTCACACCCAGGGTTTAAGAGCAAAAGCCTAATCCTGCTGGGGTGTTTAGCGTAGTCGGTGTGACTGTTGAGAATCAAATGGAAACTTCAATTCTTTAATGAAATATAATCTGTGGCTTTGAACCAGCCCAAGACTGTATCATTTACAACTAGGAAGGCTTAGAAAAGGCAGAGTAAATGCTGCGGTAAGGGAAATGGGAGTTTTGCTTACAATGGATTGATTTTCAGTCACTTCTTTGCGATGTGTCAATGCTTGGAGAAGCCGTATGATGAAGCACTAGAAGTGTCATATAGCCCCGTCACTATGGACTGCAGAGGCATTCCCTCTGAA
Source organism: Mastomys coucha (assembly GCF_008632895.1). Lineage (NCBI taxonomy): Eukaryota > Metazoa > Chordata > Mammalia > Rodentia > Muridae > Mastomys > Mastomys coucha. The sequence continues at coordinate 34,234,156 of NW_022196914.1, read as the reverse complement.
GCCTTGCTGGTGCCACTGACTTGATTGTGGTGTTGTGGCTGTTCACCAAGGTTTCTGCAGCATGGTGGTGTGTGAGAACACACCATCGGCTGGCCAGAGTGTTCCTTCTCTGCAACACACAAAGGAAAAGAGGGTGTCTGCAACTCCCACACTGCCCCCTCTCTGGAAAGCACGGCCTGCTGACCCCGGCCAACTGTTTCTTGCTATTCAATTAAGAGAGAAAAGATTCCACTGAGAGGGAGCTGCGAGCTTCCTTTGTAATTTTTGCTGACCATTCCAGTTATGGACATAATTACAAGTGTACTTCAAAAGCACAGGACTCCAAAGACACTTAGTCACAAATAAGTTGAGAGTCAACTGAAGGTGCAACTGCCCAGGAAAACGTTTAAGGGGGCAATATCATAATGGTACACATTAACATGTACAATTAGTTTGTTTTAGTACGGGGGGGGGGTACCAAACCAAGAAAGCTTCAGGGTTTAAAATGAGGTGAGCACTCACCATTTATCGCTGACCCCCCCATCCCCAATTCCAGGGTGTGACAAGCCTGCAGACTTCCACTGTGCATGCATGCACACATACACACACACACACACACACACACACACACACACACAGAGAGAGAGAGAGAGAGAGAGAGAGAGAGAGAGAGGAGGATATGAACACACACACAATCTCTTTTTGCTTTCTGTTGGTAGAGGAAGGGCTAGAGTCACTTTTGGGAGTGTGGTCTATAACTGCTTCTCAAGCCATCCCAGGCTTTACCACACAAAGACACAGCAACAATAGTCAAGCTTCCCCCTCTGCAGAGGCAAATATGAAAATGGTTTGTTTAGTTTTTAGTTCGACAACCCCCGGGGGCTGTATCTCTCTGGATACATTTATTTCAGGGTACTTAAAAGCTGACTTCTATGAGATTACCAAGGCAGTGATTACTTTTGCTGAGAAATGTGTCCTTTATCCCTCTTATTCATCCACCGCTGCGATATTTCTGTTTGTCACAACGCCACAGCCTCTGATAAATGACTGAAGGCTGACTGCTACACTTTATTAAAAAGTAATAACAATTTTTGTACGCACCCTTCACATTGTAAGGGGGGGACCATGAATCAAAGGACACTGCCTGTCTGGGCCTGATAAATGGGCCGTTTACCAGCCGAGGAGTTATTTAGGACTGGCTATTAATTTAAATCACATTTATCTTCTCTGAGTGGGGGAGGTGGCCGTGATAGGGCTGCGAATGACCAGCGGTGCGGCTAAGTGCACATTATTTATTACCATGGCTTCTACAGGGCTACACAATATGCTAAAAAAAAAAAAAAAGAAAAAAAAAGGAAAAGAAAAGGAAGGAAAAAACCCAATGCCAATTACAGTGGTTAATCTCGCCAGGGCAATAACAAATTTCTTCCCAACACAAGACAATTTTTATTCTTAGACTTTCTCCTCTACACACGGACGTTGCTTATAATTCTCCATCATTAAACTCAATTTTCTCCCAGGGTGGCTGCTCATGGGAAGTGCTTGTTTTTCTCTCCCACACCTTTGTCTGAAGAGCAACAATATCTTAATGTACTTTTTCCATAATCAGAAGTGTTCTTTTGAGCTTTTCATGAATATTTGCGGGTAACACAGAGGAGTGGTAGACATTACATAACAGACCAGCCATATTTTATTATCAGATACACTCTCATTAATTATAATGATTTTGCAACCCACCTACTTCTTAATAGGAGGAAGAATTGGAAATATATGATCATTAGCTATTTTTTTTTTTGGCCAATTAACTTCAATTTGGTTGATTCAACATGGAAGATTAAAGTATTTCTAATAAAATAGGACTTGGGCAAATATTAACTCCTAGCAGGAAAATTCTACTTACTGTCACAAAGCCTAAAGCATAATTGTGCACCTCCCCAGGAGGAAGCTACCATCCCTGTCCTGAAGTAGCCATGTGTGGCATCTGAGTCTTGACTGGTAGTCCCTATTAATGCTCACATGGCTTAGCTGCTGCAATGTTCTGTTCAAACAGCACAGAAGCATATGATAACAAGAATCGAAATTCAGTTCTAGTTCCCTCAGCCAGAATCTCCTTGGGAGTCAGGGCTGCACCTGCTGATGCACACTTATCCCATGCAAGTGGGACAGTTTTATATTAATGACTAGATGTACTGTCCTATCTGTTCCTATAGTTGAAATTGCATCAGAGTGCTACCCAGGGTGAATGCATCCTCAGTGGGAAACCAAAGTGAGAAACACAGGGACACTGGCCTGCACTGTGGCATGGGTGGTAGACATGGTTTGGTTGACATTTCTTGGTGTTCTTTGGTGATTGGTAGCTGGTCAGGCTGTGCATTTAATTACAAAGCCAAGCTGGCAGACAGATGCATTTTAAGGGGAACCCCCTTTAAAGTTTGGTCCCCTAGCTTGTATCTCATGTCCAGGAAGCCATCCTGAAGTGATATAGGACTTGCTCTTAAGAGATGACACAACTGGGGGCTAATCTTCCAGGAGGTACCTTGACCTCTGCCTTTCCCCACACATTTGTCCTTTGAGACAGGTCTCTGTCCATTTGTGTTCCTCTTTCCAAGATAAAGTTCCCACAGCTGGCAGGTACTGTCTATGTTCTCTATAGAGCTGCCCTCTTCTCATAGGCCAAATCTTACTAATGGTTGTGAAGATCAACCCATTTACCAAGACAAATTTAACTGGCCTGAAGTCATGATAAGAATCCAGTATAGAGTAGGAAAAACAGAAATGAATGTACTAAACATAATAAATGCACAGAAAAACCTGCTACCCAGAAAATTTTCAATGAAACAGTATTCTTTCCTCTCAAAAATACTTAGCACTATAATTAACACTAAAATTATGTTGCATAGTTTTAAAAAATGATTCTTAAAAGGGTGAAATAATATAAATAACACAGGTATGCAGTGGGTTTGGATTTTAGACATCCTCTAATCGCCTAACGGTGGCAGTTCCTGGCCCGCTTATGGGCTGTGGAGAAGGTATGAGGTTCTTGGGGGATGGAGCTTAACCACAAGTAACGGTCACAGTGGGTGTGGTTTAAAAGGAACCATGGGTGAGAGAGCACCCTCATAGAAGTAGGGTAAGGGGGAATGGGATAGAGGGTTTGCAGAGGGGAAACCAGGAAAGGGGGTAACATTTGAAATGGTAGAAAAAAAAAAAAGACTTCCCATAATACAAGTCCATCACGATGTGCTTTGCAAATGCCAAAGGGGGGGCATCAGCTTGACTATACACAACATACTAAACAATAAAGAAAAAATTAGAGTTTTACTATTTCTGGAGAAAAATCAATACGTCAGCAATAACATTGCTGTGTTGCTAGGAATGTGAAAGAGAGAAGTGTAGAAATCAGGGGTTACACACTTAGAGAAAACTGACTCCCCCTCTTCCAGCAGCTAACAATCTCCAATAGTTCTTAGGTTCTTAGAAGGCGTGGAACTTTGTGCCAATCCTTGTCTCAATGCTGGCACAAGTCTTCTATATGATCCCATTATTTCTGAGAGTTGGTGTGTGATCCTGCTGTGTCCAGACAACATGGTTTCCCTTTGGTCATCCAATGCCTCTTGCTCTTATATTCCTACCAACCCCTCTTCCAAAATGGTCACTGAGTCTTTGACGGAGGCGTGTGCTGTGTATTTGTTCCATTTAGAGGGAATTTGTCCCTCTTTAATGTTCTTCTTTAGACCACCTTACCTGTGTCCTCTCAGGTGGTGATGGAGGGTTAGATTGTACTGTGGACAATAGCCTTGGATAACCCCAAGTAAATAAACTCTTTACTAAAAGTGGGCTCTAGTGCAGCCTTTTCCGTCCCTGCTGAGTCCTGGCCTTGGATGAATGGCTGGCCCGGACCATGGCTTCCATGAGTGCTGTCTTTACTGACCACAGGTCGTTGACATTGACCAGCATTGGAATGATGCTTCTGAACTTGTGAGCAAAAATAACCATTTCTCTATAAGTAAGACAAGGACTCATTGTAGCATAATATGTTTCTTTCTCTTATACAGTGTTGTGAGTTCCCAGGGTGGGAGGGCAGGCAAGTCTCAAGCAGAGAAAGACTCAGGCTGTGCTTTAGTTTAGTAAAATGACCAAACTAAAGTGTTTGAAAAGCTCCCTTCGCCAGGCAGTGGTGGTGCACGCCTTTAATCCCAGCACTTGGGAGGCAGATGCAGGTGGATTTCTGAGTTTGAGGCCAGACTGGTCTACAAAGTGAGCTCCAGGACAGTCAGGGCTATGCAGAGAAAACCCTGTATCGAAAAACAAAAACAAAAACAAAAACAAAAAAAAAGAAAGAAAAGAAAAGAAAAGCTCCCTTGCTTTCCAGAAGTATGAAGGCAATGGGTTTGCTTGACTGGGATACTAATATCTCCACCTCCCTAGTGCTCCTTAAGAGCCTGGTATTTTGAATGATCTTCCTAAACAACCAAGTATACTGGCTTACAAGAGAGAATCCAGTGTGTCCATGTCCTTAAAATAACACAAATGAGGGTAATTTAATCTGCATTAACAGGTTATAATACTGATTATTCGCACACAAGGCTAACCATCCCTTTGAGTTCTGCATTGCCTGGCCTGTATAGGGCTATAAAAGGAGGGTGGGTGAACACAACCCTGTGTCATGCTGCAGAGGAGTAAGGAGATGGCCCAGGTGGTGGAGATGGCAGAAGAATCAGAATATGGAAAGAATAGGGTAGACTGTAGAATTACACAGGCAGGAAGTCTCCTTACACTGTGAAATGTTCAAGTTTCAGCACCATGTCACAAAGGCAGCTGTCATATCCTGAATGCGTTAGAGGAGAAAGGAAATCTGCAGGCTGCTTCCTCTAGGACCCAAAAGGAAATTCCAAGAAGAAAAAGTGATTTCTTGGTAACAAGTGAGGCTGGTCAACCAGTTCTCTCACTTGCTACATAGATAATTTGAACAAGTTGCTTCTTTTTTCTCATGAGAGGATGAACGAGGTCAGATTTTGTTTTCATAATTTCAGAACAAGAAATGTATAGAAATCACATAGTGCTTACATTGCATATATCAGGGAATCAGAGGAATAAGGATTTTTCTACCTCCTCTGTTATTTTCATCACCATTCACAATCATCAATGCCATCACCATCACTACTACCAACATCTCACCATCCTCTTTGCCATTATCACCACCGCTGGTGTCTCCATCACCACAAGCATCAATGTCACCATCATTATCATTCCTACCACCACCATAACTGTCATTACATCATCACCATCACCATCATCACCACCATTATCATCACCATGGTAACTCACATCATGTAACACTTAGCCTTTATGTCAACTTGACACAAGCTAGAGTCATCTGAGAGCATGGACCTTAATTGAGAAAATGGCCCCGTAAGATTGGGTCAGTATGTAGGGCATTGTTTTTTAACTTGTGGTTGACATGGGATGGTCAAGCCCATGGTAGGTAGGGCCATTGCTGGGTTGGTGGTATTGGGTTCTAAACAATCAAGCCATAACAAGTCAGTCAGTAAAAAGCATTCCCCCATGGCTTCTGCATTAGCTCCTGCCTCCAGGTTTCTGCTGTTTGAGTTCCTGACCTGACCCTTTGATGATAGACTGTGGTTCGGAAATGTAAGTGAGATGAATCTTTTCTACCCAGAGTTGCTTTTGGCTGTAGTGGTTCACTAGTTTACTAATGAAATTTCCCTGCTTTCTTTAATATATCTTAGTAAAATGATGTCTATTTTCCTTTAATATACCTTAGCTTATTTCTCTGTGGTAGAATATGAGAAAGGCTAAATATATCAGCTTTTTGTTACTTGACTTTGATTCACACTAAAGTATGCACAAACAGAAAGCATGAAAGTCAACAAAAGAGGCCAGGCACAAAACGACCAGTGTATGAGGCAGCTGGTGTAAGTGGTCTCTTAAGTAGAACTTTAGAGAGGCAGTGGGAGGAAGGGAGCTTACTGTTTAAGGGACTGGAAGCTTGGACTTGGTGTAATCAATCACAAAAGATCTGGAGGGAGACAGTGGCCTTGGTTAAACAGCACCTTGATGACACTGATTAGTTATATATATGAACATGTGTAAATATATACACATATACACATATAAATATGCACATATATACATATACACATATATACACATAACATATATACATATACATAGGTACATACACATATATGTATAAAATGTGTATTGTAGATAAGAAAGACTAAAATGGTAATTTACAATACTGTACAGTTTGCTACTATTGGAACAGATGGAAAATCAGAAAGATTCACTCACAGTTAGTGCGGGTCAAGAGCAACCATGGTGGCTATGTATAGAACTCATACTAAAGCATGCTTGGGGTGTGGAGATGACTGAATGAAGCCCTGCTTGGCCCCTGCAGCCCTCTCCCACTCCAGCAGTTGCTTCATTATTTATTAGCATAAGCAATCTGGCAGGCAGTGTTCTATCTGCAGCCAGAATCCAATATGGAAAGGTCACCTGCCAACACCCAAGCCAAAGGGTGTTAAAACAAACACAAACACACCTTTTTAATTTCAGCTGAATTGATTAGAGAACAATTGGAGGGCACCATGGGTCAAAAGGCTCAAGTCAGCAGGTCAGCAGATAGAAGGGAGCCCAGGGCAGTGGTCATAGGGGTACTGGGCTGAGCCCAAGGCAAAAAGCTGTTTGGAGCCCCAGCCCTCATCTTTGCAAATGAAAAAATGACATGGCAAGACTGCTTGAGCCACATGCAAGGCCGTAGTTCACCTTACTCGGCATTGGTTGGAAATTAAGCTGTTTGAAGTCAAATACACAAAGGCTCCGCTCAAGTATTTTAGAAGGAAGAATTAGCCCTTGTCTAAGCACACCCCTTAGCCCAGGAGTCTCCCTCAACTGTCTTGGAACACATGTCAACCTCGGAACCTTGAGAACCTTCATATTCTTTCCTACAGGGCAGTCAATATTAGGGGAGAAGCCAAAGGTCCTGCTTAGTTGCTTCAGTCACATCTCCATTGAGGGAAAGGAAAACTGACAACCATGGCCCCAGGGGATTCAGTGACAAGTCCCAAGATTTAGAGCTCTCAGAGTTCATACTATCCAGCTTCTGCAGGTCCAGGATCAGCAAACAAATGTGAACTCTCTCTACCTAGGGCTTCAGAGAAGGCAATAAGCAGAAATCTGCAGGCACGGTTGAGGTCATTTAAGCATGCAAAGCTGATCAGTCTCATTAACAATTGGAAAAGTCCATGTTGATGTAATGACATCCTTTTGTCAGTAAGACCACTACTGCCCTGGCAGCCCTACAAGGTCTTCTTTGGTCAGTGATCAAGTTCTAGGGAATTCCAAAGTGCCATTGCTCTGCCCATGCAGATGTCACGGCCAGGACCCCACTGTGAGCCTCAGACTTCTTTGTGTGTTGTCTAAAGCAGACCCCACTGGATCCCAAAGCCAGAGCTGAGCAGTGGGGTTGGCATCACACAGGTCCTGACATAAGCAAACCCTAGGGACTAGAAAAGGTAATAAGAGCCACAGAACAGGGCTCTTGTGACAGCTGAAGACATCTTAGCAGTGTGGCTTAGGGAACAGCCTAGTGCCACCATGGACAGAAAAGGACATGAAGCTTTTCGCTCTCTTGCTTCTTGCACACTTTAGGGAATGTTCCAGAATATAAGTTAAAGAAGCATTTCTGCTTTCACGAAGAAACCATCCCTACACTGAGCACAATCACAGACTAAGTTGTTTCTTTTCAGAACCCGGTTCTTCCACTCAGTAAAGTGGGCCCCTGTTCACTCCAGGAATGTGCTCCTTATGAGACAGAGGACTGACACCTGAACCTTGGTTTTACTAAAAATAACCAAAGGCAACTAATTTTTGGAGCTGTGGGTAGTGTACCAGGAGACTAGAAGGCTGAACTTAGGGCAAGGCTCCATGCCAGAAGGTAGAGGAGGCTCTGCTTTGTCACCTTGTATTTGGAGTCAGAAACGCCTCCTGATTCATACCCTTTGGTAAGGGAGCATGCTTTCCCCTCTTGATTCAGACTCATAATAATAATAATGTTTCATAATAATGAAACATAAGTTTGAAAAGCAAGTTTGGGCTGTGGGCCCTGAGATTGTGCAGATATCCATGTAGGAGTGGGCTTCTTAAATCTCCACCCAAGGAGTTTTTCTAGGATTCCAAGCATATAGGAGTAAGATACAGGGACACAAGTCAAACACTTAACTGATAATTATAGAAAAATACACTTAAATACAATTCATATATATATGTATATATATATATGTATGTATCACTACTTATTGAAGGCTAAAGCAAGTTCGCAAACACAAATGAGATTCTCATAAGGGGTTAATTCTTGGCTGAGTGTATGATACTACACTGAACAGATTATCTTCAATGTGTCTGAGCTGATACTTTGATTTTATAATTAGCAATGTTAGAATGCTGTTTTGTATAAATGCATGGTACAAAATATCAGATGGAAATTTGGGGCTATTTCAGAAACTGTTGGACAGTCTGTCCTCATTATATGCCAAAATTCATTGAGTTAACTTTTAAAGCAACTCAACTCAGCAACTTCAGTAGCAATTTTTAAAAGTAAGACTTACAACACAATACAATACAATACAAAGACACACTAATTTGATTCTTATATGTGATGTTGGTCAGTCTCTGTCAAACTAGAGTTACTTGGGAAGGGGGATCTCCATTAAGGAATCCCCTTATCAGGCTCATTTATGGGCATGCAGGTGGGACATTTTCTTGATTAGTTTGACATAGGAAGACCCAGGCTACTGTAGTTGCTGTCACCCTGGGCTGGTGGTCCTAGACTACATGAGAAAGCAAGCTGAGCCAATTATGAGGAGTAAGCCAGTCTGCAGCACTCTTCCTTGACCTCAGTTCCTGGTTTTTGTCTTGGCTTCCCAAAGTGATAGACTGCAACCGGAAAGCTGAACAGAGCCCTTTCCTCCCAGGGTTGGTTTGGTCAGTGTTTTTAATCACAGCAACAGAGAGCAAACTAGGCCACTCACTAAGAAAAGAGGATGTAAATGTGCAAGTATGAATCAGCGATATTTTCTGTTATTAAACAACAACATTACTTTGAGAGCAGAAAACTTTGTATGCACAGTAAAGAATACTGCGATCCCTAGCATGAGGTAGTCTTGAGTCTACACAGAGGCATTTGAGGCATTGCTTGATGTTGTGTGCCATGATGGAGTGTGCAGAGTAAAGTGTGCCTGCTCTGTGTTCAGAGCCAAACCTTCAGTGTGGTCATGTGAAACAACATGCCATGCCACTGGACAGCAAACACAGGAAGAGGAAGGGGAGGAGAAGGGAAGGAGAAGAAGAGAGAGAGGAAGAAGAGGGGAGGGAGGGGAAGAGGAGGGAGAGAGGGGAGGAGTAGGGGGAAAAGGAGAGGAGGAAGGAGAGAGAGACAAGGGAAGGGAGATGGAGGGAACTGTAGTGTCAGAAGGCAGATGGTGCTTTTCTGGCATTGTCAGGAGGGGTTGCCTCTGGCCCATGTTGATTTTATGGACTCTACTTCTATAATTCTGATGCTTTGCAATCTGGTTTCTTTCTTCTTATCTGCAAACAAGGAGTTGTTTTCTCTATCTGTGAGAAGCTGCAAATGAGTGAGCAAGCTAGAAGTGGACTTAACATCAAGTTGCTGGATTCCACATTTTCTCCTTTCATGAATCTACTGCCATAAAATCATCATATAATTAGAAAACTAAAGCATTATAGGGAAGTATGAATAACAAGATAAAAACCCTATAGATATTTATATCTACATGTAATCTGGGTCCCCGTAGATAACTAGTGGTACATAGATGATGCTGCCTATGTGAAAGTCTATAATCCTGCTTCCTCCTGGGAATCCTGCTGAAAATCAGCTGTAGGGTTAAAATGACCCCATGCAAAGCCCTATGGTAGACCCTTGCTTCTAAGAAATGTCCAATCTAGCTATCTAGATGAGAAATATTTTTTAAAAACTATAAATACAAAATGTTAAGTAAGAGTACCAGAAATTGATAATAAGCGATGAATTTGGCAGGTGGTTGTTTCTACATAAGAAGTGACAGTGGAGGGAGGAGAGGTGGTGGGGAGGGAAGGAGGAGGCAGGGGATGGAGGTTTGGGATAGAGAGGGATGGAGAAAGACAACAGTTGATGCAGAGTAGGAGGAGAAGGAGGTGGGAATGAAAGACAGCAGAGATAGGATAAAGGTGTGTCTACATGTGTCATTTCTTTCTTCCTTTGACACCCCAGCCATATTTCTGGGACCCAAGCCATGCAGACCATAGCATCAGGCCCCTTATCTGTATTCTAGGGTTGTTTTTTTTTTTTTTTTTTTTTTTTTTTTTTTTTTGAGACAAGATTTCTCTGTATGGTCATGGCTGTCCTGGAACTCACTCTGTAGACCACGCTGGCCTCAAACTCAGAAATCTGCCTGTCTCTACCTCCCAAGTGCTGGGATTAAAGGTGTGCACCACCACTGCTTGGCTGTATTGTAGTTCTAAAAGTGGAGGGAATGATATTGACTGGAAGTCTGGCAGCTGGTCGATCTTGAGACCATGAGGAAGCCAGGTTGAAGGGAGGGAAGGAAACCAAGGAGGTCGTGTTCTGTAAGATGGTCTTAGGAAAGTACAGTTAGGTGCAGGATATAGATGGGAGGGCTTGGATTGGAGGCATATTCTGAACACAAAGGGAAGTAAGTCCTAGACAAGAATGTTGTCACAACTCTAGAATCACATCCTTCCTCACGAAGGACAGGGGTCTCTGTGTCATCAACTTAATAAAAAGTTAAATAACATGGACTCTCAGTACCACCAGCTTTAAATTTCTTCATGACCAAAGCTTCCTGGCTCTTCTTAAAGGGCAGTATGCATGTTAGAGGGACAAAAACAGCAAGAAGATCCCTAATGTCTGCTCTGATCCTTTCCTGGTCTCTTACCTATTTGAAAGATGGACTGATGCTTTGGATGGGGAAGCCAGTGTTCAGAAGAAATGGAGCTGCCCAGGGTGGACCTATGGATGAAGGGAAGCAAAGGTCTGGAGATTCCACAGTTGGCTAGCTGTCTGATGGCTGGACCTCAGCTTCAGAATTATTATGTAGATATAAATGATCAGGAAGGACACATAGGAAAAGTCTTTCTCTCATACACACTCACATACATATAGGGTCAGGTATGGGTGGGGACCTAGAGAGTACTGAGAGTGAATTCCCCCACCAACATATATACAGGCTTGGCCAATCAGGAATGGTGGGGCCTAGAGGGGAATGAAAAGGAAGTAACTCATAATCTCAGTGTTTCTGTTCCATACAAGGACACTGACATGATATGACAGGCATTGGTGGCAAGTAGCTCAATATTGCTCAATATATATATATATATATATATATATAT